>NC_044577.1:1760320-1990320 GCF_901933205.1 Camarhynchus parvulus | reverse complement strand
TCCCGCTGCCAACAGCCCCCAGGGACACAGCCCGGCGGCCCAGAGGGCTGGGGATGGCAGGTTGGGAAGCAGAGGGAAGAAAACAAATAAAGCAAGAAGGAGAGAGGCATAAATTCCCATGGACAGGCTCAGCGAGCAGCCAGATGACCTCAAGTGCTCCGCTCGCTTCCCTTGCCCGTGGAAGGCAGCGCCGCAGCTGCATTCCTCATAAATAGGAACACCCCAGCTTGATGTTTTTTAAAGCTGTCTAGACAGTGGAGCAAGACCTTATTTCAAGTCACATAATCACTTTCCCATTTTTCTTCGCAGCAGAGGACGTTTTTTTCCAAGATTAGATAGAAGCTGGTGGAGCAACGTGTTATTAACCTTGGGTGTGCCTCCCAGCTTCAGGCTCTCTGTGAGGTGCCTTGCTGTCTGATCACGTCTCCCCTCCACTCCTGCCTCCCCCCTTGACAGGAGAGCTCCCAAGCTGGCTAGGATTACTCATGGATCCCAGACAACTGGGAGCACAGGGGGTGCTGCAGCCAAATGCCAGCTTCGCCTCGGCAAAAGGCAAATATAGCCTTGTGCTTCCCCAGATAAAGCAGCGCTGGAGGGAAAAAATAAAATTAAAGAGCTTGGTGCTGACCTCCTTCGGGCCAGAGTGCCCCAGCTTGTCAAACAGCTCATTCCCACACCCTGTGGAGATCACAGAATCCCAGAGGGGTTTGGGTTGGAGCTCATCCCATTCCAGCCCTTGCCATGGCCAGGGACACCTTCCACTAGACCAGCCCCATCCAACACTACCCCTGTTGCACCACGCACTCTTACTGCACATCCAGGGCCAAGGATGAGCCTTTCTGACCAGGAATAACCCTGATCCTGAGCCTGACATGGACCATTTTTCCCGTGGGATGTGCAGGATTTGCACTGTGACGGCGTTCACAGGGGTCTTAGGTTGAGGGAAGAGACGAGGATCTGACTCCATGTTTCAGAAGGCTTGATTTATTATTTTATGATATATATTACATTAAAACTATACTAAAAGAATAGAAGAAAGGATTTCATCAGAAGGCTTGCTAAGAATAGAAAAAAAAGGAATGATAACAAAGGCTTGTGTCTTGGATAGAGAGTCTGAGCCAGCTGACTGTGATTGGCCATTAATTAGAAACAACCACATGAGACCAATCACAGATCCACCTGTCGCATTCCACAGCAGCAGATAACCATTGTTTACATTTTGTTCCTGAGGCCTCTCGGCTTCTCAGGATGAAAAATCCTAAGGAAAGGAAAAGGATTTTTCATAAAAGATGTCTGTGACACAGCACTCAGGTTATCTGGGGGAAGCAAAGCCCAGCGTGGCTTGGTGCATTAAACAAAGTCAACAAAAGCTGATGGCAAACAGACCATCCCAAACGGGATCATTTCAGCGTGGAGAGCTGGGATGAGAGGTTTGCTGCCCTGAGGGAGAAGCACAAGGACAGAATTCCATGGACCTGGGGAGGTGGGTGGGTGTTTACAGCCGAAGCCCAGGAAACATTCCTGCCTTGGTGTTCCAAACCCCTCTCCCTGAGTGCTGCCTGCACAGAGTTGCCCATCGGGAGTGAAACACTTGGGCTGGGAGCCAGGAGCTGCCATGGTGCCCAGCTCCCTGCAGGATTGCCCCATCTCCCCGTGCTGTTACAGTGATTAAACACCCATAGCAGGGATCTCTTTTTGCTTCCTTAGCATTTTCCTTTGGAGGATGCAGAACTTTGGGAATCATTTCAGCTTGAGAGTATTTCCAGTATTTCCCTGCTCCCTCAAGTGAGCAGTTAGGATCATCCAGAGCTGCCTTTCCTTAAACAAATTCCCTGCTGCTATGGAGAATACATGAGCTGCCTGAGATTAATGTCAGGCTTCATAATTTACATATCAAGTGCTTTAATGAATTGTTTTGGGTATCATTGTCCTTACCATGAATAAACTTAAAAGTAATGGATTTGTAATTAATTAAAATTTAATTACGATAGTTTGTCGTTTTATTATTTGCAATTATTGCCATAAAGGTAATAAAAATGGCAGGATGTCACAACTGAATACAAATCCCTAATCAGGAGCAATCAACTCGTGCTGTAACCTTGAACAAGGGTGATTTTATTAAAGCTCCAAGTCTGGAGCCCAAGGTGGCACCTTGAAGGTGGAAGGTGCAGCATCCTTGGTCCTGGATGAGTGTTTGGGGGGGGTCAAAGAATCCCATAATAATTTAGGTTGGAAAAAGACCTCCAAGGTCATTGAGTCCAAGCTGTGTCCAATCCCCACCTTGTCACCCAGCCCAGAGCACTGAGTGCCACATCCAAGCCTTCCCTGGACACCTCCAGGGATGGAGAAGAAGCAGAGGACCTTTCACCCACCTCCCCTGACCACATTGATTATTTATTGAGCAGTTATCCACCATAATCCTTATCAGCTAGCACTTCTTCCAGGTCCTTTGGATGAGTTTTTAATTCCTATCAGGTTTAAAACCCCTGCTTTAAATCCAAGTTTCTGCATCATCTTCTAGTATTTAGTTTCCAGGCAACTGGGTTTTAATAGTGTAAAGTTCATTCTTTACCCACCTACAGTATTACCCCTCTGCCCCCTGCAGCAGAAGCCTTTTTTTTATGAAATTTGAAGGATAAAAAGGATAAATAATCTCTGTGTTTGCTGCTGCTCTTCCAGGACTATTTCCAAGACTCCCTGAACGGGATATGCCTCTTCTCATCCCTGCTCCAACCATACCCACTAATCCCTGGCATATTTCCTTCGGGCCTGATATCCTAAAAAAACATCTTTGGGAGCAGTTTTCCACCAGCCAGTCTCAAGCTATCTTCCAAAGGCATGAGAACTGCTCCCAGAGCAGCAATTAGGCTGTAATTCTGTAATTAAGCAGAGACTTTCCCAGTGAGTGCCCTCAAGGGACTGCGTTTGTGATGTGGGAGAGGATATCCAGGTTGCCTTGTTAAATCCATCCCTTCTCACTGTCCTTTGCCAATCTTTTCCACAGGCCCTGGTCATGGTTCGTTCTTTGAGGTCCATCGATCGGTTGGGAAGAAGGAATTCCATTTTTAGCTTCTTTTCCTTGGGGAAAGAATATGGGGTTTTCCTCTCCTCCCTCCATCCCTGAAGGGATTGGCCAGCTCCTTGGAAAGCCCAAACAGGAGGAGAGAGGTCTTCCTGCCTACAATTCCCACGAAAAACCCCAAATTTGGGAGTGGCTCTCACCAGGCTGGAAAAACCCAGTTCAGATCCTGCTGCTCGGAGCTGTCCCATGGAAAACCTCTCTGCTGCTCCTGGGTGGGAGCTCATCCTCCACCCCATAAATCACAGAATTCACAGCAGCCTCTGCTCTGCCAGCAGATGGTTTGAGGGGTCCTTTGCCAATCTTTTCCACAGCCCTTGGTCGTGGTTCATTCTTTGAGGTCCATCAATTGGTGGGGAAGAAGGAATTCCATTCTTAGTTTCTTTTCCTTGGGGAAAGAATATGGGGTTTTCCTCTCCTCCCTCCACCCCTAAACGGATTGGCCAATTCCTTGGAAAGCCCAAACAGTAGGAGTGAGGTCTTGCTACAATTCCCATGAAAAACCCCAAATTTGGGAGTGGCTCTCACCAGGCTGGAGCAACCCAACGCTCCCGGGCAGATCCTGCTCCTCAGAGCTGTCCCATGGAAAACCTCTCTGCTGCTCCTGGTTGGGAGCTCAGCCTCCACCCCATAAATCACAGAATTCACAGAATTTACATCAGCCTCTGCTCTGCCAGCAGACGGATTGAGGTGGGAAAACACAGCCCTGGAGGCGTCAGCCCCCGTGGGTTATCTTGGGCCACTTGGGGGAACACCCTTTATGGGATGGTGGTCTCCAGGCTCTGGGATTCCCTTCCAGGACAGCTGGAGAGGCCTGAACAGCCTGGATTTTTCCAGCTGTGCTGCAGCATCTCGAGCTGTCTCACGCCTCAGCCCCTCCACCCCAGGGAGGTTTGCAGACACACTCGGCTCCGGGCGTGCAAACTTTCAAGTGCTGCAGCATGAGACTCGGATGTGTACGCAAAACCCACAGGGTCTGGGGCTAAATTGGGGTGAAAAACGAGCCCACCGCAGTCCTGGGGTATTTGCGTTTCTCGTAAACATGCTTGCAAAAGCACTTAGCGAATGAATGTTAATTGTTCTGCAGAAATCCCACCCTGTTCAAAGGAGAAGGGGGAAATAAAACCAAAATAAGCCCTAGGTGGATGTTGCCAATTTTCCCTTTGGCCTCCACCCCCCCAAAAAAATAAAATTCAGGTGATCTCATCCTGCTCTGATCAGCAGAGACCAAGTAAGAAAATAAAAAGGAAATTACTTCATCTTAAGTGCCTATTAACTGATGTTAAGTGATTAAAAAAAGCTTAATTTGAGAGCAAAAAAAAATTCATGTGACAAGCCCACAGATGCCAGAACAAGCTGGTTGTGGCTAGATCTGTCAAAAGCATGGGACTGCAAGGCTTTAAACCAATTTAAGTGCCTTCAGTCAGATGTGGGAGACATTTACATAAAAAAGGACCTCTGCTTTTGTTTTTCCAGTCCAAGGCTGGCAGAGCATCTCATACATGATACAGGGAGGATTTTACACAGAGTGCAGCAGCCAGGGGTAGCAGAAATAGATAAAACTTGACAAATTACCAGCACACCGCAAAGAAAGGGAGAGAACTTTGAATTTCCTCGCTTGCTGTGAGGGTGCTGAGCCCAAGCTTCACCCACAGCTGTGCTCTGGCCCTTGGACTGGTCCCCACCATTGCACCTGGCCTTGGTGGGGTGAAACTCAGCAGAGATGCTGGCTGAGAAGCCAGGAGCAGGGGTGGGGGTGAGAGTTCTCCTTGCCAAGGGCCAAAAGCAGAGCGAGGCCCAGGCATCTCCTGGGATTTGGGGATTGTCAGGATGATCCAGGAACGCTGGCAGCAGCAAAGCCTCAGCCACAGCACTTGTGCAGTTGTTTCCTCAGAGTGATGTGATGAGGCAGAATAAAAACAAACTGGAATGGTGCTGGTCAGCCAGCGTGTGCTGCAGAACAAGGAGCTGCTCCGGGGAGAGCTCAGGCTCCAAGTGCTGAACTCGCTTTGACCTCCTCACTGCACGGACCCCTGACTCCCAGAGCAGCTGAGGATCCCTCCAGCTCTTCTCTTCTCTCCTTGAGCCTTCCTACAAGCTGCCCTTAATTTTTTAAAGCCTTCCTTGGCTTTAAGAAAGCCTTTTGCTTGCCCAGCAGCCCCACGTCACATATTCCAAACGCGGGAGGGAAACCTCTTCCTCCTTCCTCTTTCCAGGGCTTTCTGTGCCTGTAACATATTAGTTAATCCATTGTTCGAGCCCTAACCCTGGGGCTCTGGGGACATAAACAGGAACTGGGGTGGTTTGACAGCTCTGCTGCTTTCTTCTCCCTGGGTTCAGACTTTCACAAGTGGCCCTGCCAAAGCCCTGCCCTGTGATGCCACCACTTCGATGTTTCATGGCATGGATTGATGGCAGGGATGAGCTTTGGCTTCCTGGTGGGCAGGTGAACATGTGCATCCATGTCTGGCCACCACAGAATCCCAGCCTGGCTTGGAAAGGACCTAAAAATTCCTCTCCATGGGCAGGGACACCTTCTGCTCTCCCAGGTTGCTCCAAGCCCCATCCACAAGCCAGGCGCTCTGTGGCATCATCTCAAACATCCTGGAAAATGAAGACCTTTCTCCTTCCTGGGATAAACCCTCTCTTGCAGGCCTTTTTCTTTATATGGAAATGCTCATCAAGTTCCCTAAAATACGAGCAAGCAGGAAATTCTTTATGTGCCACTAAAATAGAGCCAAAATCCTTGCTAGACTGACACGAAGGTAAATAAAGATGGACTGTGTGAAAACAATCAAAATGGCTGCAGATCTCACCAAATAACTCATTCTTTTATAGTAAAATTGATTTATCTTTCCTAATTCTGCCCTCCATTCTTCCAAGGAAAGCTTTGCCACACTTTGGGGCAGCTCTCATTTCCAAGGAAAGGACTTAAAGACAATCTCCTTTTTTTTTTAAGCAAGTTTTTGTGACTGGTCCATTTCCACAATATTTTTGGTTCATCACCTGTGTTCTTCAGCTTCCAGACACAACAGCAGAAAAAGGCCCTGGCCACAGGTAGCTGTGGCTGCCACATCCCTGGAAGTGTCCAAGGCCAGGCTGGATGGGGCTTGGAGCAGCCTGGGGTAGTGGAAGGTGTCCCTGCCCATGGAACTGCATGGCCCCTGCCAACCTCACATCACCATAATCCCACAAAGACTCCCCTCTTTCTTTCTTTCTTTTAGGTCTCCTCTGCCAAAACTGGGTGAGATTCCCCCTTCCTTTCAGCAGGGAAACTGGGAGGTTCCCTGGAGAGGAGAGCGATGACTGATCCTGGGTCTGCGCCACCAGGAACACCAGGGGAGGCACCAAAACCTGGAAGAAGGGGAATTACAGAAGCTCACAGGGGTCCCACCAGGCAGCACGAGATAAGCAGCCCTGGGAGCATAAATTAGGACAGATGATAAGGCAGAATTTCCCCTCCAGCAGCTCTACATGTGTTCCTAGGATTGACTCCAGAGGCGCCTGTCATCGGGCGTCAAACCAGGAGCAGCAGAAGTCACAGGGAATTAATTCCTTGCCTTTGTTCCTCGCAAGCATGTGACACTTTCTCCCTTGTTCAGATGGAGAGAAGGATTTCAGAGCCCAGCAAGACGTGGTCATCCTGTTGCCCAATCCTAATTTATCCTAATATATTAGGATAAATTAGGATTGGGTGACAGGAGCTGGGATCAGGTCACCCGTGCTCAGCCACGGCAGGCAGCAGGAGCTCCAGTGCCCCAGCAGAACCGAGGGCTGCTTTGAGCTCTAGAAATCAAAACAAATAAAAGACCAACCGCATGCACCAAGTGCTCCAGCTTTTGTTGTGACTCTCCCTTCTGGATAAACAGGAAACCACGGCCACATGGCAGGGAGCTGCCTCCATGACGGCAAATGCTGACAGCAATCAGGGCATATTGACATCCTCTGTTTATGCACTGCTTTGTTAACACTGTTTATCCTTGGCCACGTCCACGGAACAATTCCCAACCTCTGCCACTGCTCCTTTGTCCCCTGCTAAGTGTGCCACTGCTAATCCTGTGCCTCTAACCATCACCAGCAGCTCTTGCTGGCTCAGACCTATGGGATGTGCACTTTTGGGGGGCAGACAGACTTCCCCCCCCTCTTCCAGAAAGATTTCCAATGAGGATCTTGCTGTTAGTTTTGGCCTGCAGGCAGGAATTCCTCTTGGGAATTCCCTGGGACAAATCCCCAGCCTAACTGGGCATGGCACAGCCAAGACCAGCCTACATTGTGCTGTTGGCTCTTTATTTCTGCCCGCAGGTTTGATCCAAGCCCGAATTCATCCCACTGGAATGAGGAGTTTAACAGGCAATACCAGTTCCAGTGTCTCTGATGCTCCAGTGTCTGCCCTAGCACAAAACTGATCCATTCCCAATGCTCTGATGTTTTGCAGTCCATCTGCTCCCGAAGGCTTCCCTCCCTCCCCACCCCAGGAATGCTGGAAACATCAAGGTGGCAGTTCCCAGCCTGGGCTCTGGGACATCAGAAATAGATGACACGGAAAGACCTCAAATTCCTGCCTGTTTGAGGGATTTCTTCACCCAGCTGAGTCCCCAGCAGGTCACAGAGCTCCTTCTTTCACATACCCTTGGCCCTAGAGGAGGGAGCAGACTGCAAAAGCCAAAATGTTTGAGCTGAAAGTGATTTTGGGCGTAAACATTGAATATTCCACCCCATTTTTGCCAGGTAAAGATCTCCTTCTCCACAGCTTGAGGGTGGTAGGAGGAGGAAGAAGAGGATGAAGGCTGAGGGGATATTTTGCCAGGCAATGAGCTGCTAAAATCACTGAGCCAGGTCGGTGGAGATATGCAAGGCTTTTTCCAGGGGAATTAATATTTCCAGCCTGCCCTGGAAAAGGGCTCTGTGCCCTCCATGCTTTCAGCTGTGCTTCCTGGTACCTGTTCTGCCTGCCAGATAATTAGGATATTTTTTATATATATATATATATATATATATATTTAAAATTTTATATAAAAAATAAAATTTAAAATGTATATATATTATATATATATTATATTATATTATATTATATTATATTATATTATATTATATTATATTATATTATATTATATTATATTATATTATATTATATTATATTATATTATATTATATATATACTATATAATATATAATATATTATTTTATATAATATATATTATATAAAAATAAAAAATATATAAAATATATTATGATTAATTAGGATATTTTTATTTCAATATGGACATATATAATTAGGATATTTTATAGATAGATTTTATATTCTATATTTTATATAAAATTTATATTATATTATATATTATATTAAATTATATTTCATATTATGTATTATTTTATAACACATATATTATTTTATATAGTATATATTATTTATATAATATATATTATATGAAAATATATAAATATATATAAATATATTAGGATAAATTAGGATGTTTTTATTTCAATATGGACATATATAATTAGGATATTTTATATACGTATATAAATACATATATTGAAATTTTATATAAAATATAAACCATAAAATTTATATTATATATTACTTAATATTATATATTATTTTATATCACATATATTATTTTATATAATATATATTATTTATATAATATATATAAATGATAATATAATATAATAGATATAAATAATATATATATTATATATATTATATAATATATATATAAATATGTGAGGATAAATTAGGATTTTTAAAATTTCAATATGGATATATATAATTAGGATATTTTTATTAAAATACATTAGGATCAATTAGGATTTTTAAAATTTAAATTAGGATGATTTTTACCCTAAGATTTTTACCCTAAGAATTAATTAAAAAAAAAAAAAACTCCTCATTACAACTCCAAGCTGACACAGTTTGGGGCAGGGTCCCTGCAGCTCCCACGGGAAACCACACACACTTAAAAACCTTGCAGCTGCTGGGAGCAGCCAGATGTTCTTTCTCCCAATTTCCTCAACCCTGTGCTCCTTCCCTATGGGGAAAACTCTGCCTGGAGCCCCAGCCACAAAAGCTACAGGGTTAAAGTTATGGGGTGGCCTTGGGTTTGTGCTCCTTCAAGGCCCTGCTGGCAAGGGCAGCCCTGCAGACCCCCAGTGCTGGATATTCCCGGTTAACATCCCAGGTTTTGGTTCATCCCAGATGGACCAGAATGGACTGGGAAGCTGAGCTCAACAGAGAGAGGTCAGGAGGGCCATGCCACCACTTTTGGGGGGGCAGGACTCCATCCTGTCCTCAATTTGCCTGTGGGATCCAAAAGGAATTTTTTCCTATTTCTCTGCCAGGCAGAGGGAAAAAAAAACCCAACCCACTCAGTACTTTGTTGTTGTTTATACTGGATGGGATAAAAGCTTTCAATATTTGTTATATTTAGATGTCTTTCAGCCCCAGAGTCAAGGAAGCATCACACACGATCCTTGCTCTGTTTACCCTTCACTCCATTCCCTGGCTTTTATTGCTCTTCCACAGTTTATTTCTCCTGCAATTTAGGTCACATTTCCCAAGGAACACAGCACAAGCCCAGATTTCCCAGGGGAACCAGCACCTCTTGGTAGTGGCCATCAAGATTTTGGTTTTTTTGGCTCCCAAATCACCTCAGCCCTGCCTAAATGAAAGTGCATCCTCACAGAAATTCTACTGGCAGGCAGAGATGAAGAAAACCCTGGATCCCAGCCCGAAAGACCCTTTAAAGTGGATAATTCACCCCAAGATAAAGGCATTTATCCCCCCACCTGACCCTGTCCTCCCCAAAAAGGGGCTCCCAAGGCAGGGAGGCAGCAGGGCTGGGGCCAAGGGGTGGCACCTGCCCACCTTCTCCACAGACCAAGGAATTTCTGTTCCTTAGGGAGGGAAGGGAGGGATGCTACTTCTCCCGGCCATGAAAGGCTCAGGAGAAAACCCCAAGCTGTGAGAGACTCTCCTAAAACCTTGCTCAAAGGTGAGCATGTGATACATCAATTTACAGACAGCGTGAGTGGCAGAGAAGTTTACATCCAGGGCCCATTTTCCAGTAAATCATTCCCTTCCATCTAGCTGAAATTAAGGAATTTGTTAATTTTCAAAACTCTGTTCCCGCTACCACTCTCCACACGCCCATTTTGGTGTGCTCTGCCTTCACCCTCTGCCTCAGGTACCCCATCTCTGCTGTGCCCTGGCTGATGGAAAAACAAAACAAAAAAGCTCCTGGCTTGGAGCTGCTCCAATTTATCCCACAATATTCTCTCCAACAGGGAATTCTTTCCCTGACACCCACCCTGGTGGCTGGGGAGGCACAGAGAGTTATTTTCTCCTTGCAGTAATGCAGTGTGCCATTTTATTTTTTTTTTTTGCACCTTTTTTTCACCTCCAACATGAAGGCAAACATCAGAGGAGGAGTTTATTTATTCATTTTTCATTTATTTATTCATTTTTCCAGGTCTGGTCCAGAACCCATGGTTTCTTTCAGCTCCAAGCCCTGCACACAGATGCTGGCAGGGCTCCTGGATGTGTTTAATTCCAAGAGCAGGGATGATCTGCCTGGCTCAAGGCTGAGCTTGTGCAGAGCTGCCGGATGCAAAAGGCACTTGGAGTGCAGCTAAGCCTGACCTATCCCTTCTGGCCAGGAGAAAGCCAGGAACAGATGTTTGGGGCTGGGGTTTTTGGTTTTTTCTCCCAAAAATATCTCAGATGTTTCATCTGCATCTCGCTGTTGTTGTGTACAAGGGGAAGAGGAGAACGTGGTTGGGATGCAGGGAGGGGAAGGAGGAATCCAGCAGCTTTCTGCCTCTTTTTAGGGATGGCTCAAGGGAGTTTTGAGTTTGTGAGCTCAGCACATTGAGGGTGAGTCCTCAGACACATTCACTGTGATCTCCTGCGCTCCCTTCTACACTTAAAGCAGTGTTACCACAGCCTGAACATCTATTTACACCTCCCTTTACCCCAAATTGCATCACTGGGTAAAACAAGCACAGGAGTTTTCAAACACAAAAATCCTCCTGCAAGCCTTGGGTCTGACTGTTCACCCAAAGCTCTTGCTGGGTTGGGGTTTCCTTTTCCCCCTTCAGGCTTTGCACAGGGTGATTTCCACCGGGGTTTTTGCTGGTTCTCACACCTGAAGGAGTCTCTGCTATGGAGAATATGGAAAATTTTAAGATCTCACTCATTACAGTTGTGAGGAACCCACCTCTAAGATAGAATATAAAATATTATATTATTATTCATTATAATAAAATATATTATTATGATAACACATTATAATACATTATAACCTAATATCATTATAATATTATAATACATTATATTTATAATATAATTATATTATAATATATTATAATTATAGTATTATTAATATAATATAATATAATATAATATAATATAATATAATATAATATAATATAATATAATATAATATAATATAATATAATATAATATAATATAATATAATATAATATAATATAATATAATATAATATAATAATATGTATAATAATATTATGATTATACAATAATATACTATAATATATTATACTATAATATAATATATTATAGTATAATTATAATATTAATATAATATAATGTTAATATAATACAATATTATATTATATTATATTATATTATATTATATTATATTATATTATATTATATTATATTATATTATATTATATTATATTATATTATATTATATATGATATGATATTATATATTATAATATATTATTATATTATAATATATTATAATATATTATAATATTATCATTATAATATTATATTAATAATATCAAAATATTGGAGGACATGGCAGGTTTTCCATCTTTCTGACCCAGAAGGGAGAAGTGGCTCCAGAACGAAGCCAGAGTATTTAATCAGAAGACAAATGACGTGCAGGAAATCTCTGAGGCAACCAAATATTTGCTGTGCCCATGAAGCTCCTCCCTCCAAACGTTCCCACTCTAAAATACTTGAAGTTATCAGACTTTTCCCCCAATTTTTCTCTGTGTAGGCAGCCCAAAAGTTTCCTCTGGGAAGAGGAGCTACAATAGCGTTTCCCTTGTGCCAAATGCCCAGGAGAATTTGGGAGGCAATAACAGAACCTCAGATTTCTGCTTCAAACCTTTTCCCCAAGGACAGGGGAAAAGTCTCACAGTCCTGGCTGGCTTTTGCAATTTTTTTTTTTTTTTTTATGGAAACAATCCAGTGCCAGAAGGAATTCAGGGTGGGCTAGAGCCTGGCTGCACCTTTCCACCAGGGCTGGAGGCAGTGCAGAGTGCCTGGTGAGGTGCTGGGAGCTTGGCCACCCTGCTCCCTCACACAGGGGGCTCCTTTCCTTTCCAGCAGTTGAATCCACCAGGGTAATTTTCCCTGCAAAAAGGAAATCCATCAGGGCTGTTTTCCCAAGCCCTGCAAAAAGCCAGGTGCCTTTTCTGCCCTTCTGATCAGGAGAAGGAGTCCATCCGAGCAGGGAGTGATCAGCAGCCACCTCTGGCTCAGTTTTAAGGGGTGACAAATGTCACCACCACCATTTTTGCAGGGTGTAAAAACCATTTTCCACCAAACCCTTGGAGCCACAGACACCAGCCCCTCCTGGGCGTGCTGCAGCTGTTTCCAGGCTGGGAGCTGCTTTTTGGGCTCCAGAGAGGGCTGACGTGCCATCCTTTCCGTGCCATGCATCCGCATGGAGCTGAGCCACCAGGGCTGGAGCCAAAGGGACCCTGGAGCTGCGATCCAAGTGCCAGATGAGCCTGCCAGCTCAGCCTGCTCTGCTTTTGTCAGCCTGATGTGCAGCAGGGAGGGGGAACAGGCGAGTGCAGGCAGCTGCTGGCACCTTCCAGGCTCCTCTGAGGCCCAGCAGCTCGCTGAGAGTGTTTGAGGCTCAGCAGCCAAAAGAGAGAGCAAACAGGGCTGGTTTTCATCCCAGCATGGGACAGATGGACAGATGTTTACTGCCTTCCCCTGCCTCAGGCCCTGAGCACGGCCTTGGGGTGCCAGGCTGGCATTTCCTTCACTCCTCCCAAAGGCACAGCATCTCCCACCCAGCCAAAATGCCCAAAATGCACCCAGAGTCTGCCTTGCCACCCCACCCCGAGCCCCGGGAGCAGAGGAGCCACCCAAAATGCCTGGATCTAAAGCAGCTGTGCCAGGAATGCTCCAGGGGGCTCCCAGCCAAAAGTGTGAGCTCCTCCAGCAGTGCCACGATAGGTGTTCACCCCTGGGGAGGGGTTTGCTCCTTTTGCTGCCATTTCTGCTTTTCCTGCTGGTTTTGCCCCAGTTCTGCGCCTCGGCAGTGTCAGGTGTGCTGACCCTGGCTCTGGGTGGGTGTTCCCAGTGAGCTGAGGGAGAATAAAGCAGAGCTGAAGAGCTGTGTGAAGCGATGCAGAGCAGAGGGCAAGGACCAGCCAAGCCCTCCCAAACTCCTTGCTGTGACTATTGGCGTGTCAGCAGCGTCATGCTGACCTAAGATCTCCCACTCCAAGCTCCCCTCCTCCAAAAAACGCTGGATTTCACAGCAAATCCTCCTGCCAGCGTCTCTGTTTATACAACACCGAGTGCTGATGGCATTTCACAACCCCCTCCCTTTTCCCCTGACGTTCCTTTCTGCTGCCCTGCCAAGCCAAGCAAACCTGCTGCCCCCAGCCAGAGCCATCCCTCATCTTCCTCATCTTCCTCACCTTCCTCATCCTCCTCATCCTTGCCATCCTCCCCTCTCCCCAGCCACAGCCGCCTCCATCCCTCAAAGGCATCAAAAGCACAAATAATCCAGCCTCTGCCCCTCGGACTGGTTTTAATCAAAGGATTTGCTGGGGTTTCCAGCACGTGAGGCAGCTCATTAACAACTTCACACCTCTGAGAAAGAAAGAAAGAAAGAGATGTTATCCGTGCTGGGACCAAGTTTTATTTCGGTGGGGAACAAAACAACAACAAGATTATACATAAAATAAAATAAAATAAAATAAAATAAAATAAAATAAAATAAAATAAAATAAAATAAAAAGAGCTTTGCTGGGCTGAATGGGTTTAGAGATCTGCAGGGGTGTGTTTGGCAGAGAGGAGATTAGAGCCTAATGAAATTTGTCTTTGTGCATGTGTGTGTTTCTCTCTTTTTTTTTTGGGGGGGGTGTCTTTGTAAAAGCCAGGCTTATTAGAATGCAGGCAGAACCCCACACAAAAGACACTCCTGAGGGTCCAAAAGCTGGCTTATTAATGCAGAGTGGTTTTTTTTTTTTTGTGTTTTTTTTTTTTGTACAGGACATGCCAGTTTGGGGAGGTTTGGGGGCATTGTTTGGGGAGAAGAAAGCAAGCCTCACTGATCATTTTCTTCTCCACTTTTAATCAGAGCAGCTGAAGCAAGCAGGTGCTGCAATTCAGAGCCCATGGGAAGGGGGGAGGGAGACATCACAGGGGAAAAACTCATCTGCATGAGGGATTTTTAGCATTTTTCTTTGGCTTAAATTGCAGCACAGGGGTGCTGGCTCTTTTGGGAGGGTTGGGAGGAGCTGCTGCAGAAGCATCACTGGACAGCCAGCAGAACTCAAAGCCTGCTTCAGCTGCACCAGGCTGGCATTGATACCCAGCAATTTTAATCAAAGCATCCCTTTCCCACAAATCTCCCAGGGAATGGGCACAGCCCCAGGCTGCCAGAGCCCCAGGAGAATTTGGATAACACTGTCAAGGATGTGAAAAGTGTTTTTGGGGTGGGGCTTGTTTGCTGTTTGCTCAGGAGCAGCTTCCATGAGCAGCACCTTTGACACTGGGTGCACCCGGCTGCATTTTCTTCCTGCACGTTTCCACCTGCCACGCTATGAAAACGATGAGAAAAATGCCATGTGCTGTTTTCTGGGATTCTTCCTTCTGAGGGGACGTGGGAACTGGTCCCACAAGTGCCTGAGCCTCGAGGGGAGGGTGCAGAGGGAGGACACAAGTGCAGGATGGAGCAGAGAGCCCTGGGAACAAGCCAGGGAAAAGCATCCCGGAGAGGCAGGGCTGCAAATTCCCCTGGCACTCGTTTTTCTCTTTCTGCTCCATCTGAGCTGATTGCATCAAAACCCAGCTCTGATAAAATTACCATCAGCTGGCCCTGTTATTCAATAATTCACATGGATTATTTAATTCATGGCTCTGTGAGATATCTGATGGCCTCGCAACATCTGATATGCTCACAACAAGGAATGGCAATAAAATTCCCTGTAAGCTTTTTATGGAACATCACCCAGCTTGTTCTGCAGAGCCCCAAACAGCCACAGCACACACTCAGCAATGCCAGGCAGTCGAGATATAGCAAATTTGGGGGTTATGATCACTTATATCCCACTTCTATCTCCAGTCAGACCTCTGCCAGCATCTCCTTCACCTCCTGCAGGTGCACAGCAGAACCACAGCAAAACATCTTTGTCCTCAAGGACATAGAAAAACAACAAAAAAACCACATTCCCTGACAGCTCATGTATAGAAAATGCTTTGATAGATCAAAATTTATATGATAACAGCATAAAAAAACTCCTGGGAGAGTTTATCCCTGTTGTGGACTTAAAGGAGGGACAGAGCCATGGCCAGCAGCAAACAGGACAGGGGAAGGAGTTCCAGTTCTAAGGAGCACCTTTGACCTGTTTTCCTGCAGATAAAAGGAGGGTCAGCTGCCTGGAAAAAGCCAAGTGACATCCTGGGAGGATGTTCCCAACCCCAAAGCACACACGGAGCTCTGGGGCTGTGCTGAAAGGTCAAGGAAGAGATTGGGGTTTTAAAAATGCTGCGTAATTTTCACGTGATTCATCTGCTGCTTTGGAGGTCACCATCCCTGGGTTCTGTGAGCACAGCACATGGAGGGTCTCTGGGAGGGTTAATGGGATCTCACAGGGCTCTGGATAAATCCATGAGGGGCAGGAATAGTGTGGATGGCCCAAGGAACACGGACACTGCTAAATCCCTCTCTCACAGAATGAAGGCTGCAGATGGGAACATTGAGTATCAGCCAGCTGAAAATGGATAAGTATTTATATACATATATATATGAGAGAAATATATCTAAATATACACTCACAGGTCCATGGAACCCATGGCCACACCAAAGCTGATTTTAAGATTTTATCCACTTCCAAAGAATCACAGCTGGAAGAGCCCCACAAGGATGATGCAGTCCAAAGAAGAAAGAACAGATGGATATTTATGGTAGGAGTTTAATCACCCCACTCAGAGGTTTTTTCCACACTTCAGGGAACACATCAAGCTCCATCCATCCATCCATCCAAAAGCAGGAAGGATTTGGGGATGTTTGGCCATTATTTCCACCTTCTCCTTGAGGCTGTCAGGAGGTGGCTGTGGCAAGGCAGACCCACAACCTCCTGGTAGCCCCATCCCAGGTGCATTTCTGAGATGCTTTCAGAAGCCCATCCCTGGATCTGATGGCCACATTCCCCAGCCCCTCAGCCCACCAGATGGTGCTCTGAGTATTAGTTAATACTGACTTAATTTGGGCCTTTTCCTGCCACTGAGAGACTCCAGCACTGGGTTGGGCGTGGGGACAAAACATCACCATGGCCTAATAAAGTCCTAATTGTGGTACCAGGTGTTCAGTCAAAGCAGTGGGAGAGGCTGGAGAAGCCAAGGCAGTGGGAAATATGAACTCAACACTCAGGACATCATTCCATGCACCTTTGGAAAACCTCTGGTGTTTTGTGTCCTCAAGGCCTCCTCCGCAGGGCCTTCACTTCTTGGAGTTTTTCACTCACAGCCACGAGAGCTGGCTGGGACATTGGTGGGCTTGGGTGTTTCTGCTTGCTAGCGGTACAAACTGTGCCCAGATTTACAGGGAAATGTTGGGATATCAGCGGGGGTCATGCAGGGATCTCCACCACCCAACAAACCCGGCGTGCGCCGACATCCTCCGGCTGGGAGCTCTGATGAACTCCCAAGTCCCTCTCAGCCTTTATTTCTCCCCAGTTTTCTCTGAGAGGAGTTTCCTGCTGTTCCCATGCCCTTTGCAGGCTGTGATGCCCATAATTATATCAGGCCAGAGGAACTGGGCTAATTGTGGAGTTGATCCTGAGGTTGTTTCTCCGGCCCAGCAGGACAGCCTGCTCTCCTTTCATGTCCCCAGCTTAACAAGGCTCCCTTTAATTTCTCCTTAATAAAACCTGGGGCAAAGGGGAACATATAATGCACAGCTAAATAAAAAACAGAGAGTGCACCACACTGGCCGACTTCCTAAAATCCGAGTGCCTGTTCTGCAGCCATCCACAGGACCTCAGCAGCCAAATAAAACCTCCAGCACGGGAGCCTGAAGGCTGAGAGAACCAGCAGCTCGCTCTGAGGCTTTTGTTTTGGTGTTTTTTCCCCCCAATAACGTGTTTTTATCGCTGGGAAGCCGGAAAAGGGGGAGCATGAAAGGTTCCCTGCGTGGGTGCACGGGAGCGTTCCTGCACATAATGAGTTTTGCTGCCTCTGAGCAGAGCCCTGTGAATAACAGCCCATAAAGTGGCTTTACCACCCCAATTGCCAGCCTCTGAAGCTTACTAAAAGCCTGCTCAAGCGCAGGCAGAGCTGCCTGGCTGGCTGCAAATCACCATTTTTTTGTGGGGGTTTGAAATGGGAGAAAATCAGCGAACAAAACCAACTTCCTTTAGGCCAGAACAGTTTTGCCAAAATCGCTTAAATTTGTGTGATGATGCCATGCCTGCTCCACCCAGAGCTGTCCCACCAGCTCACTGAGTAATGGTACAATTCCTTATAAAGCAGCTCCACGCTGGGCAGGGTTAATCCAGCTCTGGGATTTGTTTTTCAAGTGTCATGCATGGAAAACCCTCTGGGGCTCAGGGCCACCACTGTGTCCCAAGAGCTGAACAAATGGGATGACCCCCTGATGGATAAAGAGCCCCCACTCTCCTTGCTCCCCACTGCCCAGAAGAGCCATGGGTTGATGATGTCTAGTGGGATAAAATCCATCTTTCCTCGTCTTTTAGGATGTGGAGTCGTGCAGGAGCATTCCCAACAGCCTTGACAGGAGAAGCCCTGTGGTTATTTCACTTTTCCAACCCAAAAGGGCCCAGGAAGGTGGGTAGAGAAAAAAAGCCCCTGGAACATTCATTGCTCTGGTTTCAGAGCCCTGTTTTGCTGCCCATCCATTGGGTTATGGAGAGCATCAATTCCCAGCCTACCTTCCCTCATCCCACCTGAGCTGCCATCGCTCTCCCTGGCACAAGCACCTCCATCAAACCTCCACCAAGAGCAAAATGTGCTTTTCCTGCTTAGCCTGGACCAGAATCTCTCCTCTTTCATCCAAAAATGGTTTGGGTTGGAGGGACCTTAAAGCTCATCCCATTCCATGGGCAGGGACACCTTCCATTGTCCCAGGCTGCTCCAAGCCCCATCCAGCCTGGCCTTGGACACTTCCAGGGATCCAGGGGCAGCCACAGCTTCTCTGGGCACCCTGTATGAGGGCCTCAACCCCTCTCAGGGAAGAATTTCTTCCAAACATCCCATCTAAACCCACCCTGAGAAGTGCCATTTCTCCTTTTGGAAAAGCCGGCTCCATCTCCCACACATGCTTTTCCATTTACAGCCCAAAAAAAAAGAGACAAAAAAAGCTGAATTTCCATTGTTCACTTAGCCCTTTGATTCCTCTCCATTTTCCTTGCCTTTGTCTGTGTGGGAATGTGCATTTGTAATATATTTTAATGTTTTCTGCAGTCCCTTTTGGACCACCATGGGCTGGGAAGCCGGGGATGGGAGATGCGGAGAGACAGCCCCGCGCAAACCCGGCCTCATCCCTTTGAACTCCTCGGGGCTTCCACAGCAGCCAGAAGTAATTAGGGGAGCCAAAGGCATTGCAAGAGGCCTGCTGGCTCCCTGTCAGCCCTTCCTGCTGCCTTGGAATGAGGCTGGGCTGAGCTGGTGCTGAGAACTCCTGGAATCCCGGCCCCGAACGTCGCGAGGCTCGCAGGCAGCTCTGCCTCCACCTCACACCACACCAGCACCAAGGCCACGCTGCTGTCCCTTCAAGCTGGGTGGCTTTAAGCTCTGATTTCCTTCTCAGACCAACAATATTCTTGGAGCAACCTGTTTTAGTGGAAGGTGTCCCTGCCCATGGATTGAGATGGTCTCCAAGGTCCCTTCCAACCCAGAGCTCTCCGTTATGGGTTCTCTGAAGACCAACCATCAAGAATCACCATCAGATTTTTGTGCAGCTCCAAGATTTCCAGGGAAAATCAGTGCTGGATCATCAAAATGCTTTCTCTCACCTCACTGAACCTCTCAGACTGTTGAGAGCTCCCCCTGCCATGGGGTGCTGAGCTTACTCTTCCCTCTGGATCCACGCATGGGCTCCTCCATCTGAGTTGGGAATTCTGGCTGCCTTCTCCTCCCCTCTCTGTGAAGCAAAGAGGGAAAAGTTAATGGCCTATTGCTCAACAAGCCTATGCCTTCCCCATTAATGGGTGCACCCCACAGTCAGGGGTGTCCCCTTCCCAAAAACACCACACCTGGAAAGTCCTTTCTCCACTGCTGAGCTGAGGCCCACAGGGTGGCTGGAGGACATTATTTGAGGTTGGACTAGATGACTTTAACGTTCCTTCAAACCCAAACCATCACTTTGAGGCTATTTTGGAAGAAAAGATGGAAGGAATTTTAAATTTTCAGCCTGGAAAGGGTTTTTTTCCCTTCTAGGCATGGCTTTGACAAAACATGTTCCTCTACCTCTGTTTTTATTCTCTTCTTTTGCTTTTTTCCTCCCTCCTCCTTCCTCCCTCTTGATCTCTTAGCAAAATCACTCTTTTCCATGGGCTGTGGACATCTCCAAAGTCCAAAGGGACATCAGGTGGTCTCTAATCCCACCTCCTGCTCAAAGCAGGGCCAGACTCAGAGCTGGAGCCCAAATTTTGGATGTCCACATGAGCTCTGTGTTATAATGATGGGCACAGGTGTGAGAGCAGGCTGTGCTTGGGGCAAACCACAGGAAATTCCCATTCATGCCAATTAATTCGACTTTGTGGGAGAACTGTGATTTTGAAAGAGTTGGACAGCAAAATCTCTAAGTTCAGACCCAAAGCTTTGTTTCTTCTTTTTCCCGTTGGTTATTCCACCTTTTCCTTCCATTCTAGATGCCTGTGATTTGTATCAGTTTTACCTGGCTTTTACACTAAATTTTCCATTTCAATCAGGTCACTGACTCCCTTTCACAAAAGCTTCCACTCAGTGGACAAAAACTTGGACCTTTCTCCCTCATCTGGAACAAAAGCAAAGAAAAATCCATGAGGGCATTTCATTCCATGAGGCAGGAATTCCACTTTCTGGACAGCTTTGGTTGCTGTCAAGAGGAAGGGGAGGCTGGCTGAGACAGCTCAGGGAAGCTTTGGAAGCTCATCCAAAGGCTCCAAGCTGGCAGTGCATCCCCAAATCCTCTGCCAGCATCGTGAGGATGGGTTCTTCCAGGGTCCCCTCAAAGAACTGAATATGCAGTTCCCAAAATGCCTGAGGTCTCTAATTCTCCTAGGCTCCTTTTGAAGAATCCCAGCCTCTTTTTTTTTTTTTTTTTCCTTTCTTGTTTTTCATTCTGCTTCAGATAACCACAGTGGGCCCCTTGCTCATTGTTCTCTGTGTCACCTCCCACCAAGAAAAGTGAAGGAGAGGGGAGGGGAAAAAAACCGCATGAAGATATTAAAACAAGCAACTGGAATGTCTACAGACTGGTGGGAGAGTTTATTCCTAATTCACATATCCCTGTTTGCTGCTGGAAGCAGCTCTTTGGCTATTTATGGCATTCTGAGTGAGCAGCCACTCCTGGTTCCTGCTCAGCCTCAGCTGCAGGGTTGGCCCATGTGGCTCCTGCTGTAATTCAGTGGGGTGGGGGGGGGAAAAAAAAACCCTAAAAGAGAGTGTACAGAAGCGAGCAGAACTTTTGGGATGGGCACATCTGGTCCCCACGTGGAAGCCCAGCCTGGGGGAAAAGCTGTTGGCAGGGAGAGGCTGCATGCTGTGGTCCTAGACAAGCTTCTTTCACTGATATATTGAGGATGTATAGACACATCCATTATAGGTGTGTGTGTAAATACACACAGAGATTCATCCTGGGCAAGGGAGAGCTCCCAGTGTTTTCTTTTCTGAAGCTTGCAGACCCCTGGGCAGCGCTGATTTGTCGCAGAGCAGGGATGCTCTTTCCTGTGCGCTGCTGCAGAGCAGAGAGGAACTCCAAAACCCCCTGAGTTTGTCAGAAAAGGTCCTGAAAGCAGAATCAGAGCTGGAAATTACCTCAAAACTCATCCCATCCCCCCCCTGCCATGGGCAGGGACACTTTCCACCATCCCAGGCTGCTCCAAGCCCCGTCCAACCTGGCCTGGAACACTTCCAGGGATCCAGGGGCAGCCACAGCTTCCCCACCCTCACAGGGAGGAATTTCTTCCCAGTATCCCACCCAAACCTTCTCTGTGCCAGTGGGAAGCCATTGTCCCTTTTCCTGTCACTCCATCCCCTGTAAATAGCTTCTCTCCATGTTCCTTGGGGTTTTCCCTCATTGGAAAACCCCACAGCTTTCTCTTCTCCAGGCTGGAAAAAAAATGACAGATGTGAAGTGATGGTGAAAAAGAATATTTGTGTGAAGTTTCTTTCCCTTATGTCACTTTTCTAACCTTGCACACTGAGCACACATCCTGGTGAGGGGCAAGACCAACAATTTACCATCCAGGCTGTTCCCTGGTGCCCAAAATCCAGAGCTGGCTGTGTCCTCTGGCCAGCAAAGTCTGTCCTGCCCTGCTCCCGTGGAAAGGAGACGCTTGGAGGTGCCTCCCCTTAATTCCAGACTCACCATCAGCCTTTGTGCACCTCCTTCCTGAACTCCAGAGCTCCCATTGCTTCATTTTCTGGGACAAACGGAGTTTTTGGGGTGTTACAGCTGATCAAACTGTGTCTGCAGACACTCACATGGGAAAGAGGCTGAGCTGAGAGCAGAGCAAGGGCTGGCAGCTGGAACACAGTGGGGAAAAAAAATTGTGGAATTGGTGGAAAATATTACAAAATAACACCCAGTCCCTTCCACAGCCTGTGCCCAGCCCTGTCCCTCTTGTTTCAATGATGGCACTGAGGGGCTGGAGAATGTCCAGGGCAGGGAATGGAGCCCCAGGAGAGGCTGAGGGAGCTGGAAGGGGCTCAGCCTGGAGCAAAGGAGGCTCAGGGGGGCCCTTGTGGCTCTGCACAGCTCCTGACAGGAGGGGACAGCCAGGGGGACAGGGACAGGAGGAGAGGGGACAACCTCAAGCTGTGCCAGGACAGGTTTAGATTGGAGACTGGGAAAAATTTCATCATGGAAAAGGTTGTCAGGCCTTATAAGGGGCTGCCCAGGCAGTGGTGGAGTCCCCATTCCCAGAGGGATTTAAAAGCCACATGGCTAAGAAGACACTGTGGCAGTGCTGGGGGAATTCTTGGACTCGATGGTCTTAGAGGGCTTTTCCCACCAAAACAATTCTGTGATTTACGTAGATTTAAATTATTTAAATAGGTTTTTAGTGATTTAAACCCTTTCCACCCTGCTTTTTCAAAGTCCCTGAAAATGATCCCTCAATAAGGCCGTGATAAATAGCAAGGAGTCTCAAATATGTGCATTGGAAGCTGCCATTTTTAGAAACAAGCAGGGAAAAAAAATCCCACTAGGAGCTCAAATCCTCCGTTTTCCTCTAGCCAGCGCCAGAATGGTTTTCAACATTCCCTTAAAGTTTTACAAGTCAAATAATTCTAGTCTAAAACATCATATTTCCTCAGCACCTACTGATACTGAGCATGCTGTTGAAATAGTGAACAACACAGAGTCATTAGGGCTGGAAAAGAGCTCTAAGATCATCAACTCCATGAATGATTTCCTGCTGGCTTTTTGCAGGGGCAAGAGAACGGTTCCATAAGGGCATTAAAGGGAACATTTCCCGAGTGTTTGGGGGGTTTTATGCTGCAAAACACCCAGTAAATGACAAAGGCAACCTGTTGGTAAGAAGTTCCATAAGAATTGCATTTTCTTTTCCTTGGATCAGGCCGTAACTCTTGAAACGGAGGGAAATTTATTTGGCTGAAAATGAAAATAAGGGCCAGGGTTTGACTAAAAGGTTCTTAGGCTGAGCTCTCATGGAATCCTTTGGGTTGGGAGGGATCCCAAAGCTCCTCTCATCCCACCTCCTGCCATGGGAAGGTCACATTCCACTATCCCAGGTTGCTCCAAGCCCCGCCCAACCTGGCTTTGAGCACTTCCAGGGATCCAGGGCTTTGTTCATAAGCAAATTTCTTTGTATTTTCAAAGAACATGCAAATTTTCCCACTTTTTTAATTTTCCTAGCGGGAAATTTGACCCAGCCAAAAGCAGAAGCAGTTGGATTATGCAGAAAGAACATAAAACTTGAAAAAAATATCAGGTTTCCAACCCCCTGCTCTGTGCTACACACAAATCTGGGAATCCGCAGTTTGCAGGATAGAGAAAATTTTATTTTGGATCATCCAAAATAAAATCCATTTTCCCATTACAAGTGAGCTGAAAATAGAGCTGCAAATCCAACCCTTTGGAGAGCTGGGCAGCAGTTGGGATGAGACTCCCCACATCTGGGTCTGTGGCTGACCATTTTGATGTGGGAACCCAGAGCAGACCCCTTTCATAACGCTGCTTCAGATGTGGCTGGAAAACTGCTGCCAGTGACAGAATTCCCAGTGTTTTCCTGCTTCCAAAATGGCTCCAAGTCCCGCTTGGAGCCAAGGATCACGAGTCCCACTGGCAGAATCTGTCAGCATCAAGTTTAGGAGCATTTTCCATCACAGTCACAAAGCTTTCTGAAACCTCCATTCCCAACCAAACTACACCATGGCAGTCTTCCATAATTTTTTGGGGGGACTGCTTGAAGCATAAAGCTTTGCATCCTCTTGGAAAATCTGGTTTTGGGGGGAGTTTCCTACATTTCCTGCTTGGCTCCCCTGCCAGTAAATGCTGTTAATGTCCCAGGCTGGTTTGAAAGATGCAAAATATTCCCATTTGCAAATGGAGCAAGTTTTAATTACTCCCAGCATTTGGCCTGGAAGGGAACAATGAAACTCAAAGAGATTTAGATAAAACATTGGGAAGAAATTTTGAGGGTGCTGAGGCCCCGGCACAGGGTGCCCAGAAAAGCTGTGGCTGCCCCTGGCAGTGCCCAAGGCCAAGTTGGATGGGGATTGGAGCAGCCTGGGATGATGGAAGGTGTCCCTGCCCATGGCACGGGGTGGGATGGGCTGAACTTTGAGGTCCCTTCCAACCCAAACCTTTCCAGGATTCATATTAATCAGATAAGAAGAGGAATTGCTTGAATACAAAAGCCAGGGTATGATGGCAAAAAAAATAAACCTAAAGCACTGTTTGGATTATAGGAATGTGCTGCAAAACTCAGGGAACTTTGTTTGGGAGGCTTTTCTCCACCTTGGGTTGTTCCTCTTCCCTCCATGCCCAACCTCTCTGCAGGCAGGACCTTTGCCAAAGAACACTTCCAGTCATATCTGAAGGGCAAAGGCCTGCAAAGCAATGGGGCATTCAAATAAAGATTGGAAATCATTTCCTTACAGGAAGGAGCTATCCCAGTTTGTCTTCCCTTCCCTTTGATTGCACAGCTCAGATCAGGGAGAGTCAGGAAATTACATCGTCTTAGGAAAAATAATAATAATACAAAAAAAAAAAAAATTAAAAAGCAAAGAGAAGAATATCAAGGAAAAGGAAATTTTTTCATTTCCTGCCAAAACCAATCCCACAACATCTTTGAGGTTTCAAAGGCCTGGTTACAATATTTTTTAAAAAATGTTTTACAATGACAAATTCCACTTTGCACATGCTCCCTGTTTTCAAACAAAACGTGGGCCACTATAAGAAGGAGGAATATTTTCATCCAGTATTTTAATATGAAAGATGGGCGGATAGACACTCACAAACCAAAAACCAACACCTGCCCCACGACAAACCCCAAGCACTGCTGAGAGGAGTAACCTGGCTGTGTGTATAAAATCATCATTTTTGGGTGGGAAGGGACCTTAAAGCCCATCCAGTGCCACTCCCTGCCATGAACAGGGACACCTCCCACTACCCCAGGGTGCTCCAAGCCCCATCCTCTGAGCCAAAGCAACCTTTTCTAGGTAATAAAACAGGAGAAAGATGAAATGCCACGAAGCACATTGTGCCTAAACACAGGATCTGTGATTGTACACTCATTTTTTGGCCAGCCAGCATGGACAATCCTGCTGTCTTACCTCTCCTCCTTGGTGGGGAGGAGGGAGAGAGCCAAGTTGTCTGCTGGATGGGGCTGAATAATTATTTACTGTCTGTCTCAGGTGAGCCCCACGTTGGAATGAGAGGCCCAGGTGGGTAAAACACGTTCAGCAGAGTGATTCATGTCTGGCTTTTGTAAGGAGACATTCTCTGACAGGCTGTACCATGCTCAGCTTAACTCCCCCTGGACGGGCTTGGCACAGCTGATTTCCCACAGCTCTCACAGAAATTGGGGTTATTTTCCTGTGGCAAAAGGCAAGGCAGGGTGTGCTGCACCCATCTGTATTTCAGCAAACAGACTGCACACAGAGCAGGAAGGAGCAGCCCCCTGATTTTCTGACCAGCTTTCCTTAACCGTGCGCAGCTATTCAAAAATAGCCCCACAAACCTTTCCACGCTGCCTTGCACTTTCCAAGGGGAGGAATGGGGTCTGAGCACCCCAGCCCCGTGGAAGAGGGATGCCCCATCTCACAGCTCCTCTCAAATCCCCCTGGCCGTGGTCCTTGGGTGTTTCCCAGTCAAAGGGAAACCTTTTACCCACCTGGTCCCAGCTGTGGGATTTGTCATCCAGGTTAGGGCTGGGCTTTGCTGGGACAGGCTGGGAGAGCTGGGAGTGCTCACCTGGAAAAGAGAAACCTCCAGGGACCTCAACTCCCCTTTCAGTGCCTGAAGGGAATCCAGGAGAGCTGGAGAAGGGATTTTCATAGGGACTTTTTTAAGTTTTGCCCTTTGGTGCTGTGACAAAGAGTGATGGCAGAGCATCCTGCTGTCCCCGGACAGTTCCCAGTCCCTGTGCTCCTCTCCCAGCCCTGCTGCTGCAACCAGACAAACTCCTGAGCACTCATTTTACACATCCCTGCCCTGGGAGTGCTCCTCAGATAGGAATCTTAGAGCAACACCCACCAAAGCCTCTGTGAGCTTGGGCTGGACAAAATCCATCCCTTATCCCTGATCTGAGGAGCATCCCCGGACTGAGGTGGAAGCAAAGCACCAGTTGTTTTCTTTTGCCATTACTGAAGATTAAAACAAAGCCAGGAGCACGGCAGAGGGTCACAGGTGTCAGCAGGGGAACGGGGAAGGGTGGCAGCAGCATCATTAGCAGAATAAAGCACCACACACCCAAAGCTGCTGTCCCAGCCCTGAAAGCCTCCCTCCTTCCCTCCATCATATCCAAGAGGAGCCTGCAGGAATTTTATCTCCATCCCAGAGCTGCAGGACCCTCCCCAGACCAGCACCCAGCAGCACAACCACATCACACCATCCCAGCAGAGCAAATCCCTTTCATCAGGCATCCCAGATATTTTTGCGGGGGTGAATCCGTGTGACTTTAAGTGACAGTGGAATCACAGGGTCACACTGAACTGGTGACACAGGGCCACACTGATGTGCTGGCACAGCTTGTCCCAACCTCATCTGTCCCTCTGGAGCACCAGCTTCACACAGCAAATCATGCTACAGAGCAAACCATGGCTCCTCATCCACGTCCTTTTCCCAATGGGTTATCCACCATATCCCAACATGTCCAGGCTGGCAAAACTCCTCAACCATCTTTTAAAAGTTCAGCCTTAAATCCTAAAAAACCCATCCACTGAGAGTTATTTCAGCTGCCTCTTGGGGCAGGCAGAAGATTGTTCTGCAACCCCTTGGAGAAATGTTGCTCCCAAAACCTGGACACCACCTGTCCTAACACCATCACTCAAGGACAGCTGGAGCACTGACATATTTGAAACCCCCCCCACCCTTTTTTTTTCCCTATTTTAAACATTTGATTTAATACTATGTATTAGAATAAGTATTATTTAATATTCCAGCCCTCCTTTCAGGTATCCTATAAAACACAGGAGCTGGCAGACAGCAGTGGCTTCCTGACCTTCTCTGCATCACTCACTCTTTCAAAAACCCCACCCTGGCATCCCTTACTCTTCTCCTCAGTGAATTAAACACCCCTAATCTGTTTGACCACCCTCTGTGGAAGACTTTCCAAGCTCCTCACCCTTCCTGCCTCTCTTTGCTGGCCCTGCTCCAGTCATGTTTCCACCTGGCTTTGGGGGCAGGAATGCTCCTGGCAAGACACTGGGTGTCACTCAGGTGCCCTCAGGGCTGCTCTCCAATCCTTAAAGCAGCCAAACACCTCCTGGGATGGGAGGTGGAGCATCTGGGAACAACCACTGCCAGGGCTGAAGGTGGAAATCATTTCAGGGAAGTGGAAATCTGGAAATGCCTGACATGGGGGGAAGAGGTGAAAGAGTCCAACCTGCCTGTGGGATGGTCCTTTTGGGGTTTAGAGTTAAAGGGTGATGGGGGAATGACCATCTCCCCTACACCCTCTGCCAGAGATAGCAAACATCCCAGTTTTTCCCATTTGGGGTTTCTTTAGGATGGAGTTTATTGCAGCCCTACAGCTGAAATTGAAAATGTTTCCTCTGGAAGGGCAACAACTTGGCAGCACCCACGAGGTCCTGGCATTCCTGGCACGTGGGAACATTCAGGGACTTCAGTTCCAGGAAAAGGATGGGTTTGGCAACTCCTCCTTCAGGATTGCCAAATCAAGAGTAATTGGATTAGTCTCAATCAAAGGTATTGCGCCGTGCAGCATCCCTACAGCTAGGGAGAATATTTTCCACTTCCACACTAATTTTATCAGGTTTCCCACTCAGAAAACAAACCATTTTTTAAGGAATTATCCTGGTTTCATTTCCATGAAATGAAACCAAAAGCAAAACCATTTTCCCTGGAAAATTACACAAGAGCTGGGAGGAAAAAATATGATTAAGGATAGTGATTATTCCTCATGTAAAACTGAGAAGAAATAGCACAACTCAATCCAAAAGAGCTGAATTTCCAAGCCTCTCCTGGGCTCACCTCATCCTCTGAGCCTCCTGCCCTGCAGGGATCCAAAAATTTGGGCAGCTCCACGGCTTAGACCCGAAAGGTGGAGGTCGCAGACGGAGGGAAGAAGGAATTGGATCCCTCTGAGAGGGAGAAGAGAACTCCTGCCTGGTGGAAACTCGGATGCTGAGAGCCTCTGGCAGCTCATTGCTGCACAGCAGGCGAGTCTGGTGGTCTCCGCCCCAGGGTGGGCACATATCCAACTTGGAGACCCCCCATTCCTGAATGGCAGCAGCTGCTGAGCGTGCTCGGGGCAGGGAGAACACCCAGGGCTGGAACACCTGGAGATGGGACCCCAGGAAGGGCAGGGGGTGGCCAGGGCTGCTTTGGATGGAGCTGCACGGTAGCCCGCGGCGCAGGGAAGACGGTGCCTGGACGGGATCCAGACGTTCCTGTAACAAACTGCTGCTTTTCTCTAAAGCTTCCCAAGAGGAGACCACACAAAGGAAATTGAGGATGGAGTCCAAGCCCGAGCAGGATCTAACCAGTCCAACTTAAATTGTAATGCAGCATCCAACTGGCCTTCATCCCAAAATGGGACGTGCGACTGAATCCGCTAAAACACCAGGACATCCGTGGGGTGTGGGGTGGGCTGTCCCTTCCCAGACAAGGTGACAGCCCCAGGGTGACACCACCAGCACATGGAATTCTGCTGCCCAAGGCTCTGGGGCTGCTGGAGAACCAGAGGGATTTTTCTACCTGTCACCAATCCCTTTCTTGGGGTTTTCCATAACTCTGCATGCACATGGAGGGGCTTTTCCCCCTTCTTTTTCATGTCCCTTTAACCACCTGCACCTCCTGATTTGCTGAAGATTTCCCAGCTGAAGAGGGAAATAAAGCAACAATCCATTGTTGCTCCCAGCTGCCACGGGATGATGCAAAACTTCACCAGTTGTTTGTGAAATGCTTTCACTAGCAGGGAAAAAAAAACCACTGTGAAAAGAGCAATCCCTTGCTGAAGATAATTTCCACCCGTCATCCTCTTCATTTGCTTTTAAATAAATGCCTGGGGAAGTGGAAGCCTTCAAAGCGTGTCCAGCCCTAAGCTGTCTGCTGGAGCTGGCTCCCAAATTTCTTCCAGGAATGCCAGTGCTGCTGGTCATTCCCACTGGCCATTGGAGCACAGGGTCACTCTGCTGACCACACACAGCCCAAATGCAGGAAGGAGGAACCACCCTTGGAGGCCAGGAGATCTCCCTGTGGTGGAAGATGTGGTGGTTTGAATCAGAGACTTGAAGGTGATCCCCCCAGGCTCCAGGTCTAGAAGTCCTCCCAGTGCAGCTGTGCCCACAATAAATGAATTTAATCAACGCTCCTCAGGTGGCTTTTTATAGAGTTCATCAGCCCCGTTCTTGGTGAGACCCTTCCAGCGAGATTTGCTGACCTGCTGCAATCCTGCCAGGAATGAGGGCTCTCCTTCTGTCCTCCTGAAAGGGATGGGCAGGAGAACTGAGCAGGGCAGCAGGACCGAGCAGGGCAGCAGAACCGAGCAGGGCAGCCCCTTCCCGTCCACCTCTGCTGGACCAGGCGAGGAGGGGCTCCAGCAGATCCCATGAGGAATTTGGCTGGCTCCTCCCTGACCATAAAACCCTCTCCTCTCCCCAGCCCAGCCCACGTGAGCCGTGTGTGACCTCTCAGAGACCACCCAGCTCGAGCTGCAGAGCGTTCAGTGACTGATAAAAGCAACAATTGCGTTAAGCGAGCCCGTGCTCCTCGCCAGGAAGATCGGCAGTGGGAAAATTCCTCCTTTAGGGAGTTCTGCAGCCAAGGATGGGCCCTCAGGGTTCATGACCGACAAGATGCCCCACGAACACTCAACAGTTATGTGGGAAATGTGGGCAGAATGATGAGGCTGGGGAATTCCAGTAAATCCCGCTGGAGATCGATCTGCTCAGTGATCCCAGTGGAATGACCAGCACCCAGGATCACTTATCAAAGACAAGATACCCACTGGAGCACCTTCTCTGCCTCCAGTCCACTTGTTCTGGAAAACAAACCAACCTGAGCATGCTGGAGGAGAGGAGGAGTCAGCTCGTTTGTCTGTCAGACAGATTTCCACCCAGGATCCCCGAGGAATGGGGCCGGACGTGGCAGGTGAAGAGCAGGGCGGAGAATGAAGAGCCACGGGCCAAACTATGGATCAGGGAGGGAAAAAATTCCACAGAGGTGAGAGATCAACAAGGATTTTTACTCTGCTGAAATGCAAAGAAAGGAAAAAAGAAGCTTGAGGCTTGTCCCTGCACAACTGCCAAGTGTTCAAAGTGCCCCGTGGGGCTGAAATGCTGTGTCCACCTTCCCAACGTTCCCAACATTTGCCCTCAGGAATGTGTGTGGTTTCATACCTGTTTTTGCTGGAAAGAGCACTTTGGTGCTGGACCAGAGAGAAGGCTGTGCTCCATGCACAGAATTGGATTTTTCTGGCAGTATTTCACCCTTGGAGTCTCATCAGAGGTTACTCCAATAAATTTACAGAGTGAGCAGAACATTAATGCTACATTAAAAAAAAATATTTGTCACATCAGAATCCCAGCAAGGGCTTGCACAGCCACTGGCCCAAGATGCAGAAGCTGATTGATACATCAACTACTAAATTTTTTTTGCTTTGTTTTCTCCTATTCAAAGATATTAAAGTTCCCTTTCCTCATCTCCATCCTGCTGAGAAGCTGCCTTGACACCTGGTAAAGGAACAGCAAAGCTGTGGGACAGGAGAGCAGGCAACAGCAATAATTAGTAGTTAAAATAATGTCTCTGCACCTCAGACTCTTAGGAACCTGCCAAAAATCCTTCCAAGTGAGTTTAGAACCACACGGGATGACAACTGTGCATGGATAACCACGACAAAAAAGGCATCAGGACACTTTTGAAATTAATTAATATGTTCAGCCACCATCAAGGCTTCTCCTAAGAGTCACAGGGCCCCGTTTTCCTGCTTTGGATCTTTTTTAATCACAAAGTTGATTTGTCCCTAGCAAGCACCCCAAACTGCATTGTGCTTGGCCTCCTCTGGACCCCTCTCATGGGATTTGAGGATGGTGACACCCAGCCAGATGTCCCCAGCACCTTTTGACAAGAAATCCATATTTTTCTTTTATTGGACACCCTGGCCAGAGAACCCATGTGGAATGTAAACTCTGTGGGGAGAGATATATATATTTTCTCTCTCTGTTTATAAACACAGAGGGTCCAGTTCTTCCCCCAGCAGGGTTAGATGAGCCCAGAATTTATCAGCGTTGGAAAACACACTCCTGATTTACCCAGGAGGAAGAGGGGAAATTGTTTGCAGGAGGAAACAAAAAATAAATTGGGCAATTCCCATTTGCATATGGATTTGAATACACATGCAGCACAATATTTAGATTCTCTGCAATAAACAAACTTGCCTCAACACCCACCAGAGCAAACCTGAAATCCAGAGGGGAAGTCAGGGGAAAATATTTTGCTCTGACATCCCTGAGCCAGTCCCCAAATTTTCTCTTGGAGTAACCATGGAAGGGGTTGGAAGGGCAGGGGTTGGAATGAAATGGTCCTGAAGGTCCCTTCCAACCCAAACCATTCTGGGGTCTGTAACCCCAAGCTCCCTTTCCTTGCTGCTTCTCCTGCCTCACTCCTGGGCCTGTTCTTCCCCACAGAGCTGGTCCCAAGAGCCACCAAAGGCAGATTTGCTAGGCTGGGCCTACCTTCTCCCACCCAGCTGCTGTCCAGGCCTTCCACACCTGCCAAAATCTCCCTGTGGCTCCAACAGAATCAGGCACGTGGCTTCTGGGCATGGGCTTGAAAACCAAAGCACATTAATTTGATAATTGGCCCTCGTACAGACGAGGCAGCAAGGGTGGTTTGCATCAGGCATCCTTGCAAGACATCAGAGAAGCCACCAGTGTTTTGACATCCAGAAGATGGTGGTATTTGTAGGGCTGAGCTCTCATAATGATCAATTTTAGGGCTGAGCTCTCATAATGATTAATTTCCCAGCCCCGGCCCTGCTGTTATTGTTGCAATAACACAAAGTCACTGGTAACAGATTAAAACACTCCCCGCATACATTTGTGTGTACACATTTATAAATGCACACACACACACAGAGGAGGGCAGAGATAAATATCTGCAGGTCCCAAGGGAGCAGTTTTAGGAAGCTTTAAGACACGAGGGAGGGATTTGTTTAGAGAAGGATTTCCCCCTTTGTCCCTCCAGGATGAGATCTCCAACATCTGTCCCCTGTCACCTCCCCGTGAGGCCAAAGGGTGCTTGGAGCACAAAGCCCTGCACCCTTTGGCAGGGAATTCCCCCCATTTTGGGTGGACTGGGGGGCTCTAACTGAGCCCATGCCCTCCTGATGGGGTTTAGAGCTCTGCCGGGGTGCTGCTCCTCTGCCACGTGGGTTTGGAGGGCTGGGGATGACACCTGGCCAGAGAAAGGTTCACCAGTGGTGCTGCATCTCCCTCCCTGCCTCCTTCCTCACTGTTCCACAGCTGTCTGCACAGGGGTGGAGGTGCCTCCCTCCTTTGAGCCATATTTTAATGCTCTGATGGAGGGAATCTGGAATCATGGAGCTTAATGGAGCTCAGCATGCTTAGAAGAGCTGAAAAAGGATAAATACATATTGCCAGCTGGGGTCTCTGTTCAAATCACCAACGGGACGGCACTGCTGGGGAACGCGTCTCGAGCTGTTTATCTTCCAGCATCAGTCTCATTACATGGTTATGGCAATGGGAAGACACCAGCAGCTCACATCACCGGCAGCAGACAAAGAACTTCATGTTACAACTTCCTTTAAAAGTTTTTTGACCAATCACACAAAGCAGAATCACATTGACAGCAGTTCTATCCAAGCACTGTAAGCACACGTACCTTCAGTCAAACAGTACTCGCTTATTTTGGATACAATTCCTGCTTGAAAAGATTAAAATACAATGCACAGGGCTCCATTATTAAGGTTCAAACTTCCTAATATCTTGCTGGATAAACTTTTCTGTAGCTTAGGGAGTTATTCTAGACAAGTGTTAATACACAGACCATTGTTCTATTTCTCCTTGCTTTTCTACTTTTTACATAATTTTTCTGCTGACCTATCCCATGGCTACAGCTTAGCTCTAATCACAGTTCTGCTGTCTCTGAGGCCTGCCTTTTGCAGCTTTCCCAAAACCCTCTGATTTTGTGGATTCCCACAAATACACACACAGTAAAGCCCCAGAAGGGGGAGGAAGCACAAAGCAGACACTGCTGGGAGCGGGAGAAGACCAAAACGTGGCAATCCCAAGTGCCGGGAGAGCATCCCTGCAGGAGCAGGCAGGAAAAACCCAAATGTTTTAACAGCAGAACCAGACAGAAATGAGTCCCAGGGGGAGGGACATGGAGGGGTCTCTGTGGCCCAGGCTCAGCCTTGTCCCTGCAAACAGCTCTGCCACCACCTCCCTTATGTGCATCCACATGGGTGATTCATCCTGGGACACCAGCAGCTGGAACACCTCAACATCTGGTGCCCTCAGGACAAGGCAGCCAGAGATTTAGGTGCCCAAGGAAGGGAAAGCTGTGGCAGCTCCACTTGGAGCCCAAGCACTCCTTTGGGAGAGCAGGATGTGCCAGCAGCAGGAGAAGATTGATCCCAACCACCTTCCCTTTCTCTGGAAGATCTCTTTGGGGAGGCAGTGCCAAGCCACATGGAAGCACAACCTTCCTGCATGCCAAGCCTCCCTTCAGGCCAGCTGCTCTGAAATCCCTGCTGGGTTTGAGCAGCAATCCCAGCCATGAATCTCACCAATTCCTGTCATAAATGTCTGGCAGCCTGGCTTACACCCTGGCTTCTGCAGAATGACAAATGCCTGCCATTTCCCCAGGAACAAAGCACAGGGGCCCTCCTTCCTTCCAGCCTCCCTTGGAGGGGAGCTTGGGCTCCTCTGGCTGTTCCAGACTGGCTGGAAGCAGAGAAGGCACAAAGATGTGAGGATAAAAAAAACCCCCAAACCACAACAGTATATCTATTTCTGACACTTTCTCTATTTCTGATACTCCTTTTTTGCAGCTGGCTCTCAATCCCAGCCCAAGTCCATTTTTCCCTGTATCTGCAGGGAACAAGGAGCTCACATGGGATGTTCAGGGACACCACAGAGCAGCAGAGGAGCTGGACAATCATGGCAGTGGCTGTCACAACCAGGCTGTCTGCAGGGCTGGTTGTTACCCAGCGAAACACAAGGGAAAAGCCAGATAAATCCCACAGCACCCAGGGATGCTCCAAAAGTCCTTATCATCCAATCTATGCACCAGGGGCAGGCTGGATGTGCAGTCTGAGGGGTTTTTGTTGCTCTCCTGAGAGAGCCAGCCCAACGTGAGGGACCAGAGGTGCAGTGATCCCAGCCTGGGGACAGTGCCAAGCATCCCCAGAGAGGTGGCGGAGCAAACGTGCTGTGAAAGCCACTGCAAAGCTCCTGCAGGAAGAAGTTTCCCGACTTAAGAAGCATAAAATCAAAATCCTTCCCTGGACAATGTCCCTTTTGTTTAAGGAGGAAAGTAGTCCTGAAAAAGCAAAGTTTTTCTGTTGGAAAAGTTGAATAGCCCAGCCCTGGGAGCCGGCTGAACTCACTTTGCACAGCCACCAGGAGGAAGGTGAAGCTGAAATTCTCCATCCAGGAAAGGAAAACAAAACCTATTTGTTCCCTGCTGATTTTCCTGCTCTTTTTGGCTTTTTTTTTCCCTCGTCATCCACATGGGGAGCAGGGCCTTTTCCTGCTGGGCTCCACCCTTTCCCTGCCAACCTGGGCGCTGCACCACCCAGCCCTGTTCTTTTGGGGACGCCTTTTCCCTGGAAATACCGCCCAGAAGAGACCAGAAGCACAGCAAATCCACCTTTCCCAGTTTAGTGATCACAACCCTCCTCATTCAAACCCTCTGGCCAAGCAGGGGAAAGGGGAGAAGGGCCAGGGCAGTGGGATGAGCTCCCTGATCCCAAAGGAGGGCACAGCACCCTGCAGGCTTGCCTGCATTCTGAGAACCTGGTGCAAGGCTTAGGGATAATTTTTCCAGCTGCACCACCCAAAAAAAAGTTGGCTGTAATTAAATAAATAAATAGAATCTCTTTCCAGACAAGCTGGAGGTGAAGCTAGAGGTGTTCCTAGAGGATGCTGGGGAAGAATCTGCATTTTTGTGAAGCTGAGCACCACACAAATCCCTCATCTGCACCTCACAAACAGCCCAGGGCTGAACCTGCTTCCAGGGCAGGTGGGCTCCTCACTCCTTCATCCCCAAAATCCAGGAACACGGGAGTGGGTGCCACGGGAAGGGAGGGAGCAGAGCAAGGGACAGCAGCAGGGAGCACCATGAGCCCAGAATGATTTTCCCCACCAAAGCTCCCACTTGGCAAAGGGACCAGGGCTCAAACTGAGGAATATTTGCAAATCTGGGAGAGCCAAAGGACTCGCTCCCTTGGGAAGCCAGCAGGACTTTCACCAACCCCACCAGCAAACCCCAGAGCTGGGCTCCTCATCCAGCCCCACGGAGCTGTTTGAACTCAGACACAGCAGGAAAAAGGAATAAAAGAAAGAAAATCATTTGGTGTTATTGTTGGCTGCCTTTTTTGCCGGGTTAGTGAGTTAAATCAGGGGCTGACAAGCGCTGAAGCCAGCACTAGATAAACAGGGAGAGCAGGATTAGGGCAAGGATGATTAAAAAAGGGAAATCTCCACCTTTTTTTTTAATTTATTTTTTAAAGACATTGCATTGTTAGATTGCTTCCAGCTGCCTTCCCCAGCCCAAACCCTGGGAGCCAGGATGGCAAGGAGCAGCCACCAAAGCCACCAGCCAGGAAGTGCAGGGATTAGGGAAGAAAAGGATCAGAGCCAAACACAACCTGCCCAAGGATCCAGCTCTGGGCTGGGCAGCCTGGGAGCTTGATAAAGGCAGCTAGAAGAGATAACACACTCACAAAGCAAAAAGGGGCTGTGGGACCACTGCCTTTGGCCTCAAAATCCACATTCCAGCCCCAAACTCTCCTCTGTGGGAGGCAGAAAGCAGCTGGCCAAAAGCAGAGGGTGGAAGGCTCTTCACATTTGTCAGAAACACAACCTGGGAAACCCCAAAATTCCCCCCTGGATGCATCCCCAGGCACCTCCTCAGCTGAGATCCCTGGTGGTGATGGAGATGGAGCAAAACGGGAGCACAGAATCCAACAGTTCTTCCTCTTCTGGGTTCTGGCATCCACATCTGTGACAGATAAGAGTAAAATAAGTAAAATAATTCTTCTCCGGGGGGCTGGAGGCAGGAGGATCTCCTGGAGTGCTCCTTCCCACAGGAGACAGAATTGCTCAGCTGCATTCCAAGCAGCAGCAGCGACACTTGGGCTGGGGGGAACAGGGCAGAGGCAAAATAAAAATGACGGAGAGATGGTGAAATACCTTCAAAAATAAAGCAGGAGAAACCAATTCTGGCAGCAGATGGAGGAGGTTGTGTCTTCTCCCAGCTTCACTGGCTGCCTTCGCTTCTCGAAATCCCTTTTCCCTTCTCCACACCAAGCAAACGCCACATTCCCATTCTCCAGACCAAGCAAACCCCACATTCCCAGCCTCTAACTCTGTGCCTTTGACCCTTCCACCTGCAGCCACCCCCTCCAGGCTCCTCCTCAGCAGCAGGGCTGGAGGGGTGGGGAGCCCCCAGAGTTTTATTTGTGGGCAGAAGGAGCCCTCAGCACAGGTTCTCATCACAGCCCTTAGAGCACCTGAGGTGCCACTCCTTGTGCTGCTGCTGCTGCTGCTGCTGCTGGGCCTCTCTTGGGCCACCTGAGGCAGATCTGGTGCCATTATCACTGCTTTGCAATTAAGGAATGGGATTATTGTTGGGTTAAGAACGATTTACTGCTCAGGTAAACATCAGTTTCAGAGGTTGTGAGATGTTAAAGGAGTAATTACATGGTTTAAGGTCGTTATAAGTTTCTTTGCTACAAGGCAATACATAATTTTCTAATTCAATAGATCGTTGCTACAAGGTTTATTTTGCTTTTCTAACCTTTCACTTTTACTTAATTTTGTTGCATTGTGGACGCTTTAATCTCATGGTTTTCTGTGGCATGTACACACATATGCTTCTATTATAAATTTTAAACTCAGCTTTTTTATATATATACACTCATAAACTCTTCACTATCTTACCAATACAGTTTTTGACTTAAGGTACATTTTTACTTACAACTATAAAAACATAAATTTATGATTTTTTTGCTTAATGTTTGTATTTTCACATCAATTGTATTTTCAAACATTGTATTTTCACATCAATTCAAGCGTTTTCTAAGGCTGCAGATTCAACTCTTCAGTGTCTGTAGAAGTTTCTGGTTTCCTGATTCCCACACAAAGGGATATTAGGACTGCACAGGTTCTTCCTATCCCTAGAAGATCCCAAATTCAGATTCCCCCAGATCATTTTTCCATCCCCTTTTCTCTTGGAGAGGAAGATGCTGCCAGCGTGGGCTGGTCACCAGGCTGGAGCCCGGCAGCAGCCAGATTTATTTCCTCACCCTGGGAAGGATCTCCTTGCTGCATCCCTAGGGATGAAACAGCAGCAATTCACATTTCATCCAGGAGAAAAGTGAAAACCTAAACCTCTCCTCCCTTGGTGGAGAGATACAGAGCCCTGGAGTTCCTGTTTACAGAACTGCAATCAGTGCAAGCACAAATTATGTAAAATCAGTCAAGAGTAGGAAATTGCCATCAGAATTCCTCTCTCTCTCTCCTTTTTTTTAATTAAAAAAAAAAAAGGCTATTTAAACCCACTGTGGCTGCTGAGCTTTCACAAAAGCTTTCCAAGCCTTCATTTCTGTGCTGTGTGTCACCACAGAGGACACACGAGATGCAGCGAATTCCCCCCAGTTAATTGGAATTATGCCACAGAACAGATGTGTGCTCTGGTGCACGGAGAGCCTCCTTCCCCCTTCTCTCCCATTCCCAAACGCCTCCTGCCTCATCCCATTAGCTCTCCCCGTGCCCCTGCATCCCCTGACGTGACATAACCAGTCCTGACACCCTCATCCATCAGCAGGGGAGACAGCAGCAGCTCCACACCCCTTGGGGAGAGCAGGAGCTGTGCTGCAGCCTTGGTGGGGAGCTGGGGCTGCTGCCTCAGACTTGGGAATTTGGGAGAGGAGAGATTCCCCCTACCCGAGCCAATTAGGATTCTGCAATCAGGCAGATTACAGGAACGAAGGGTGGAATTCCTGGGTGAGCCATATGGAATTTCAGCCTCTGGGCTGGGCTCCCAGCTCGTGGCAAGAGACCCAGATTGGAGCAGGAGCTTTGCAAAGCAGGGAGGAATCCTCACACGCACCCAGCCTGGCCTCCTGAGCTCTGGTGGAAATCCCTCCAGCAAGCCCAACAAGCCAGGGCTGAGGGGGAATCTGCCACTGCAGGGCGGATATAAACTCAGGGCAGAGCTGAGAAAAAGGCACAGGGTGCTTTGGAGACACCTCTTCCAGTGGTTAAACCCTTTTTCTCTTTGGAAAGCAGCAATTTGGTGCCATTTTCCTGATTTCAGTGCCTGGCTGGGTCTTCTCTGTTGGAACCCAGGACATTCCTCTGGCTGCCCTGGAGAACTCCAGACCCTGTCAGGGGTTCAGGGACCTTGGCACAGATCAAAACCACCTGTGCCTTTGATTTTAACCCATGGAAACAATTACCAACTTTTTGTGAAGGTTTACAAACCACAAGGGTTTGAGCAGAATGATAGTGAAATTATCACAGGGTGAAAATGTAGAATTTTGGGGATTTTAGGATGAGGCTTCAAGAAGCAAGATACGAGAATCTGGGTGTGTCCTGTTTTCTCCTTCCTCTTCTTGTCCTCCATCTTCTGCTGTGATGGTGGCACTTTTGGATTGGTTTAGAGTAGAGACAAACTGCCTAACATAAGTAATAAGTACTAGAAAATTATTGTAAATAATGTGCATGTAGTTTTTATAAATAACCTTGAGAACCAGAGCCAAAAAATCCCGTCTTCTTCTTCAGTCTCAGAGCTGAAAAAAAGAGACTTTCTAACATGAAAGTCAAAGTCATCTCGACACCAGAAACCCCGTCACTTCTCCTCCTTGGGTCACAGAATCCCAGAAAGGTTTGGGCTGGAGGAACCCTTGAAGCTCATTCCACCTCTGCCATGGGCAGGGACAATATCCACCACACCAGGTGGCTCCAAGGCCCATCCAGCACTTCCAGGGATGGCTTGAGGACACCTTTGTGTGGAGTTTTCCCTTCCCACTCCTGCCACACTGAGCACAGACCACCATGGGCATGGAAAAGACATCCTTGGGCACAACCTGGGGTGGATTTCCTCAGTTCTCCTCCTCTAGAACATGTAAATCCTCCCTCTCACCCCATCCCTCCCCATTTCTGTTGTTATCATGACTCAAACTAACCCCAAAAACACAAAAGTTGTGGGGCAGCACACTCAGGGTCACCTTTGATGTCCCCTTCAGGTAAATTGCTCTGGGAAGAGCTCAGTGCAAGGCGAATTTTCCAGATGTGAGTCACTCTCTGCATCACATGCAAGGGAAAGGTAAAAAAAACCAAAAACCAAAAAAACCCAGCCCAATTTTACAGCATTTCTGGAAAAGGAATGCAGGGAATGTGTCGTAAACACTCCCCCAACCAAGGAGGTGGTAAATTGAGTTTGAAACACTGGGCTTGGTGGGAATTATTGGCGGGGGGAGGGAGGGGTTGGTGGAGCCTCTTTCTCAAATTTTTCTTCTTCCCATTCCTCAGTGTCTTTTAATTGTATTTGAGATGAGCAGGGAGTTTTTTCTCTGCCTGACTCTCCTGCTGTACCCCGGAATGGGTAAGCAAGGAAAAACCTCTGGCTGTGTGTTTGATGTCACGGGCTCCAGCATGGCTGGATTATCCCAGGGAATCCCAGCCCAAACCATTCCCAAGGCCACTCTGCAGAGCACCTTTCCCACCTTGGGAAGGTCTGTACCCAGAAACAAGGGCACAAACAAAAGCACCCAGAAATTTTTCTCCCCCTCAGTGAAAATATTTTAAGGGTGCCAGACGAAAGAGCCAAGCCTGGCAGGGCACACTGCACGGGATTTTCATGGATCTGGTTCCTTGGACTGGGTGAAGGAATGCACTCAGATTGCTGTTTCCCCAGTGTGAAAACCCTGAATTAGCAGTTTTCCCAGTGAAAACACTGAATTAGCAGCTCTCCCTGCGCAATCTTGCTGCGTGCAGGACGCCACAGGCTAAGCAAAAACCCAAATGTACAAAATGTTCTGTAAATCTGCTCAGTGCTTGGTTTTCTCTCCTCAATCCCCTGAGTTCAGCAGTTGTTCCATCTGCTGATGGGAACAAGGGTCTCCTCCACAGAGCCCTTTGTCACAGACCTCTGCTCTGCAAGGTCCAAGGAAACGATGATCCCAAGGAGAGCCTGGAGATGCTTCAAGGCCAGCTTGGAACAACCTGGTCTAGGGGGAGGTGTCCCTGTCCATGGCAGGGCTGGGATGGGACAATCTTCAGGTCCCCTCCATCCCAAAACAATCTGGGATTCTGTGGCTGCCTGGTGCTGAATTTTTGGGATGGTTTTCCTCAGGACTGGCTTTAAAGTGCAGCAGGAACAATCAAGGGTTAACAAGGTTAGGCTGCCTTATGTCCAGATGAGTATTATCAGATGACCCCAAGCAAGGCTTGTATTAAAAAATGCCTTAATTAAAAAATACAGGTCAGAAGCAGTTTAAGCTCCCTACCCCAGGTTATATTCCTTAATTAGAAGGTTTGGACACATCCCTCAGAGTGATGGATGAGCTGTGGCTGCCTTGTGGCACCACAGGGAGAGACAGGACATGGCTCTCCAGGCTCAGGGTTGCGGCAGTTTGCTTCATCCAATTCTCCTCTCTTTTCTTCTTCCCCAAAAATGAACGGGCTGCCGGAATTCAGGGATGAGAAATCACCCATGCACTGCTGCCCTGCCTGCACCAAGCCCCTCACCAAAGCTGCCAAGCACACAAAACTGCCCTATAAACCCCACACCCCAATTCCAGCACATTTCAACAACAACAACAACAAAAACCAAGACAAAGCAAAAACAAAAACCCCAAACAAACAGACAACCCACCCCCCCAAAAAATAAACCACAAAAAAACCCCCAAAAATAAACCCAAAGACCCCAAAAAAATAAACCCAAAAAGACTCAAAAAAAAAAAACCAAAAGAAAAAAAAACCCCAAACCAAATAAAACCAAACAAAAAACCAACCAACCACCACCAACAACAAAAAAACCTCCAAAAAAACCCCAAACAAAAAACCATCAAAAAAAATCCCAAACCCAATGTCAATTCTTATACAAAAGAATTGGAGAAGAACATGAGAAAGTATCAGGAAATAGGGTGAGGAGCTGAGTCTCTCACCCTGGATGAATAAAGACCTTCAGTCAGCACTGGAAAGGAGGGAAAATAAGTCTTTTACATTACAGTTTAGATGCCAGAAAACAGATTGCATCCTCAGTAAAAGTTTAATTCCTGCCCCCAAGAAAAACCCATGCCACCAAATGAACAAAAAACCCCAAACCAAATAAACCCTTAAAAAGATCTTTTTCTATTTTTTTTACTTTGGTATAACCCATTGCACATTCAAATAACTTACATATTTAATTTATCCACTGCCCTAAATAGACATTTCGCTACACAGTTTGCAATTCCTTTGGGAAAGCAAATCAGTAAACTGATGGAGAAAGCCACAAACAGGAGAAGGCTTTCCAAATTAGTGGAAAACCAAAAGCATTTCCTTCAAAACAAGGTTCCTTACTTGGCTGTTTCAAGATAATTTAGGGGGGTGCTTGATGGATATTTCTGATAAAATGGAATGGGGATAGTTGGATTTTTTGGGATTTGTTTTGTCATGCTCCGTGTGATGTTTAAGAGGCTTCCTGGAACGGAGGCTAGCCAGAGTTAAGGAATAAATTAAGGATTTATTAAAAGGATACACCTTTGCCTGTACAAGAGCCCGGCCAAGGTTACACCCAAGATGGACCCCAAGTTACAAATTTTCACACTTTTATAAGTTTTGGTCCATTTCCATGCTGGGGTTGATTGTCCAATTAGAGCTCCAGGTTCTGAGTCACTGTCGTATTTTCTGGAAAAATCCCTTTGCCCAGGATTCTTCTCCTGGGAAACTGAGAAGCCTCAGAGAAAAGGAAAACAATTCTTCTCTCATTTGCTTCTCCTGTGTTGTGCTCATGTGAAATGTGTCTGGAGGTTGTTTACCCACAGGGGATTGTTCCATTGGATTCTGCTGGGAGTTGTTTTGGCTCTTTGGCCAACCAGGGCCAAGCTGTGCCAGGACTCTGGAGAGAGTCAGGAGTTTTCATTATTATCTTTTGAGTCTTCTGTAAGTATCCTTTCTGTATTCTTTACTATAGTTTAGTTTAGTATTCTTTAATATAATACAGTATCACAAAATAATAAATTAGCCTTCTGAGAACATGGAGTCAGATTCATCATTCCCTCCTCTGTCTGGGCACCCCACAAATACAATAGTTCTGCAGTCCCATCCTCCCAGATTGCTCTCCTCAGTTCTCTGTATTTATGCTTTTTCAGCCCAAAGCTGCAGAGGTTTCACAGCATTTCTGGGAAAGGAATGGTTTGTCCTTGGTTCTGGAGCTGGAAAGGGATTGTTTTGTGTGAGCTGTTCAGAGTTCTGCACCAATGCAGTACAGAACCTGGAAAATACGAAAGATAAAACTCCAGGCATCATTTGTGGGTCTCCGCTCAAAGCCATTATTGTCATCCTCCTGCCTCATTTGCATAATGAAAACTGATGAGTTCAGGGCCCTATGGGAGACACCCTGTGGCCACAGCTCTCTTCACAGACAGCATCAGGCACAACCTTCCCAGGATTTCTCCCGGGGAGAAAGTTCAGAGAAAGAAGAGAAAACAATTCTTATCTCTACTCACTGTTCCTGTTGTTTGGCACATGTGGAATGTGTTATGGAGATTGTTTACTGAAAGGGATTTGTTAATTGGACTCTGGTGACGGTTGTTTTGATTGATTGACCAATTAGGTCAAAGCTGTGTTATAGGTGTCTGGAAAGGGTCACGGGTTTTTCTTTAGGTGTTATATTATAGTATAGTATTAGTATAGTATAGTATAGTATATAGAGAGTATTATAGAGAGTTATATAGAGTATATAGTATATATTATAGTATATAATAGTTATATAATATATATAATATACTCTATATATTTATATATATAATATATAGTATATATACTATTATATATCATATATATAATATATATACTATAATATATACTATATATTATAGTTAATATTATAGTATATAGATATATAATATATAATATAGTATATATTATAGTATATATTATAGATATATTATATATATATATTATATATATATTTTATATATATTTATATATTATATAATATATAATAGTATACTATATATATATATCATATAATATATTATAGTATATAGAGAGTATATATAGAGTATTAGTATAACAGTATAGAGAGTAATTTAGAGTATATAGTTATTATAGTATAGAATAGTTATATATAATATTGTCTATATATTTATATATAAAATATGTATTATATGTATAATATCTATAATACTATAATATATATTATATATTATAGTATGTAATAGTTATATAATATATATTATAGTATGTAATAGTTGTATAATATATAATATACTATATATAAATTTATATTTATACATTATGTATAATACACATTTTTATATCTATAATACTATAATATATAATGTATATTATACTAAATATTATAGTATATAGAGAGTATATATAGAGTATTAGAATAGTATGTAGTATAATATAATATAGCTTAATAAAGCACATGTTCAGCCTTCTGAATCATGGAGTCCCTGCACGTTATTCCCTGGCTGGGGGTTGTCCTGCATTGATAACACCCCATCCCATTGTCCTGCTGGAGAAAGAAGGAGAGGTGGTCTCCATCTCCTGTGAACTCACCCATCTCTGTTGGGATCATCACTGGGGGCGCCTCCTGCATCCATCCCGCCCCCATTCCCCGCAGGGAACATCTCCATCGGGAGCAATTAGTGCGGGGCTAATCGCAGATCAGAGCCCGGCTTTGGCAGGCCTCGCCTATCCCTGCAATCCCCGCTCCCTCTGTGATCCCTGCCGGCTCCAGCCGCGCCTGCCGAGCGCTCGGGCGTGACCGGGGTGGGGAATGGGCTTTGGGGCGAGCTGGATGTGCACACAGCCCTCAGAGCCAGGGGCATTCCCCAGCCAGCATCCCCAAAAAACACCAGCATCCTGTGAGAAATAGAGTTATAGTCTCAAAAATCTCAAAATTCTCAAAATTCTCAAAGCCCGACAGAAGGCTCACATATCCCTATGCAAACTTTGAGGTAAGGAATGCTAGCTTTCAAATGCCATGGAATAGGACAGACATTGCTGAGAGAGAAATAGGACTAAAAATTAGTTTCAAAAAGTGGCCTTGCAAATAAGGCTGGATACTTTGGGAGAAATAGAACTATGAAGGGTGCATTGTAGTAGGACTAACGAGGGGTAATTTTTGATAATTTGCTTAAAAGCATTTACATTTACAGCATGGTGTGGCAAAAGCTGATAGGCCAAGAAACGCTTGTAATGTACTGTAATTAGGAAATAGTTGGCTAATACATTGTAATTAGGAAATAGTTGGCTTCTGATTGTGATGGTGTGAATTATAACATCTGTATTGTCTCATGAGACTCAAAATGGAATAAAAGTGTTTAAAACACCTCTCAGTTGCTCCATCTCTGGGTCAGGAAAGGGTATAATCCAACAGCATCCCCACAAAAAACCCCAAAACCAGGAGGAAAAGCAATGAAGAGGCAGCACCTCCTTTTGGAGAGGATCACTGGGGTGTTGGCAGGGATCAGGGCAGGTTTTCCTCCATCCCAGGTTTGTGACTGGAGAGGAATTCTCCAGTGAAGCCTGCAGGGCTCCTGGCTCTCATCCCCTCTCCCTGCAGCTGCACATCCCATAAATCAGCAGGAGAGCCGGGACAGAGAAGTGCAAACAGGCATTGGGGGTTTTCCTGAGGCTGAAGGGCAAACCCTGCCCTGACAGGTGCCCTGACACCTCCTCTTCCTCCCCAGGGAGGGATGGAAGGGGCTGGGATCCAGGGAAGGTTCGTGGGCCGGCCTGATCCACTCCCCACTGGCTGACATCTGGGTTTAGCAGCTCCCTGCTATTCAATCCCCTCAAATCCCGTTCCCTTCCCCTGCATCCTAGGGATTTAAAAGGCAGCAGGATGGTGGCACTCAAGGTGAGGATAAACCACGGAGAGCTGAGGAATCCCAAATGCCACATCAGAGCATCCTGTGGGATGAGGGAGAGGGGGAGCAGAGCTGAGAGCAGAGCACTGAGGCCTTTGGTTCCAAACTCTGCTTTGGTACCTGTGTCTTAAAATCTTCCGTGCTTCTAACAAGCTCTGTTAGATGAGGAGGAAATGAACTTTCTAAACTGCCTCTTTGAAAGCTGGGAACCGAAGAGGAAGAACTCAAACACATTTATATTGAAAATCCTGGGATTTTAAACTAAGGAAGGCCAGGACAGTGCCCCAAGGGGAAAGTGATTCCTGGGACTTCATGGCTCAGCTTCAGCATTCTGCAAATTAAAATAAATAAAATAAAATAATATGAAATAATGCTGAACTCCAAAGGGATTGGAATTCCCAAGAGCTCCACCGGAGCATTTGTACCCCAAGTGTCACCCAAGGGAGCAGCAGGACTCATAATCCTAGGATCTGCCCCAAAACAGCAATTCTTTCCCCTCTCTCCTATTTTGTTTCTCTTCACACTCTGGCTTTCCTGGGACTGCCTCTCCCCTGGAGCAGCAGACAGGAGGAATGTGGCACACCAGGTTTGTTTGGATAAAGCAAGGAGGGGGGGGGATTACTGTGAGCTTCTGAGAGTGGCACGGGGCTCTGCAAGGAAAACTTGGACACAGGAGAGGGGAAAACTCCAATTCCCCAAACAATTCAAAGTGCTGGTGCTCCAGGAGTGGTGATTAGGCAGGGTGGCAATCCATAGCTATGTTTCCAAAAATAACTGAGTCAAAAATCCCTAAATATCAGGAGTTTCAGTCCATGTCCTCCAACACCCAGCGAGGAGCCTGCAGTGATGGTGGGACTCGTGTCCCCGGCTCTGGTGGCCCTGGGAGCCATCCCCAGGGAGCACGGCCTGTGTCACAGCCCAAGCAATCCATCCTTTACCCGTTGCCCCTTCTGCAAATATTTTTCCTGCTGGTGAAGAGCAAACCAAGGGAGAGAGAGAAGGTTTGAAAGGTGCTCGAGGTTAAGTTCAGCTGGCCTGACCCCATAAGCCAGGCCTTGAGCATGCCAACAGGGAAAACAGGTGGAGAGGGATAAATCCTCACCCATGAAGGCTCCTTGTGCTGACAAATGCTGCTCCCCGCTGAGAGTGATTTTAGGTTGTTGTGCTACCTCACAAGGAGGGACAGCTCCAATCTCTGCTCCCTGTGACAGGGACAGGAGCCAGGGAATGGCTGGAGCTGTGTCAGGGGATGTTTAGGTTGGATTTTAGGAAAAGATTCTTCCCCCAGGGGAAGAATCCCCTGGGCACTGCCCAGGCTCCCCAGGGAATGGGCACAGCCCCAGGCTGCCAGAGCCCAAGAAACATATGGACAATGCTCCCAGGGATGCTCAGGGTGGGGTTGGACTCCATGATCCTCGTGGGTCCCTTCCAGCTCAGGAGATCCCATAATCCAAGGTCTCTCTCTCCACAGCATCACTGTTTGCTCTGCCAGCAGGGGATTTTATAGGGAACAAAGGTAAAGAAATCCAACTGCAAAACTACTTTTAAAACCCACCAGAAACAGGCACAGAGCTGGAAAAGCACTTCCCATCCCTTAACCCTCCTTGGGATTCCAGTGCCTGGAGAGTGGGAGATGCCAGAACTGGGCATACAGGAGTGGAGGCTGCAGCTCTTCCTACAGATGTGCACAGCCTCAGCCAGGATGGAACACCTGGAGAGGTTTCCTTCCTGAAGATCACTGCTGTGGAGGTTTTCCTCCTCTGCCTGGACATCCAGCTGTGCTCTTAGGGAGCAGCGTTTGTGGAAAATCCCAAGGTTTTACATTTTCTGTGGTGCAGCAGGCACAACGTTGGCAGCTGGGGCAAAACAAATCTGCGATGTGCCACATTTAAAATTTGCTCAGTCTTGGTAAAACCCAGGATATAAAGTGACTCCAGTTTGGTTTTTTTGGCCGGGAGGTGCAGGGTCACCTATGTGGAAGCACTTGCAGGGCTCAGTGCTTTCCCCTGAACAGCCCCAGGAGGAGAGCCCAGCCATCCAACCCAGCCTTCAGCACCATTCCCACAGAAATCTTGTTCTTCCAGTGGCTGGGCTTTATTTCTCGAGGTGATAACCCATAATCTCATTAGCCTGGCTCCTTCAGTGATGCAGAATATCTGATTGGCAAAGGAGCCAGGCATTCAGGAAGCAAGACTGCACCCTCATTAAACATGGGCAGTGCTTTTTCCAGCCTTCTCCTGCTCCAACAAGACATCAGTATGTACAACGTGTGCTCTGCAACTGCTTTGGTCTAATCCTCCTTTTTCTTTGCCTTTTAAACCAGTCTGGGATAAGCCCTGCTGAGGAAAATGCCAGGCTGGCTTGTGCCAAGTGAGTTACAAGAGCCACAGCTTTTGATTTTGTGTGGCAGCACTTCCAGAAGCAAGTCCTGTACTGAGCCAGGTCCAGGAGAAGAGCTTGGGATGAGTTTCCATCACCAGAGACAGGTTTCCATCACCAGAAACAAGACAGGTTGGAGAGAACTAACAAGAAGCCAGGAAATAAATAAATATATATTATAGATATAATATATATTATATATTATATATGTAATATATAATATAGTATATAGTATATAGTATATAGTATATAGTATGTATATTATATATATATATAATATATTATATGTTATATGTTATATATTATAATAAATAATATATAAACATATTTATAATAAATAAATAAGCCCCTTCCCAAAACCATGATTATTTTTAATTAAGCATAAAAAAAAGTTGACAGCCTCTCTCAGACATTTCACAGCTTTCAAAGCAGCAATTTTTCAAGTCCAGTTGTCCAAAAGTCTCATTATCAATAACCTCTAGCTTCTGCTAAAAGAAAAAAAAAATTTAAAAAGGCAGTTAAAATTTACTTTGACATTAACACAGACAAAAAACACTTTTAAAATTACACCTATTTTATCTTGGGGAAAAACGCCAAACTCTACGTTTTGAAGCCACATTGGAATTCAAATTATTCTCCTTTTCATATGTAGAAAATACTGGTGATTGACACCAGAGTGATGGAAACCAGAGTCTCAAATGAGTCTTTTACAAGGTGAAGTGCAGACAAAGAAAAATTGACTTTTAGAAAATGCCATTTTTAACAGATAAAAACAACACCATAAAATAGGTGTCATGACATGCAACCAGCAAAGTGAGTTCTGAAGGATATAAAGTAGTGAAACAGAGCTCAGAAGACATAAAAAGAGAGCTGGCATTTATCTGGAAAATCAGGATATCTGTTACCAAGCACCTGTTTTGTGTCTGTAACTCTGGAGAGTGACCCAAGCTGAGGTCACTGCTGTGCTGTGGGAGGGCAGAGCAGAGTCACCACGGAACAATTCCCTCAGCCCAGCTGCAGGGAGCAGGAACATGTGAATTCCCTCTCTCCTGACAAGCTCTGCTGGGATATCCAGCCTGGGTTGAAGCTGTGAGGGATATCTGCTGGGATATCCAGCCTGGAGTGGAGCTGTGTGAGGAAGATCAGGAGTGGGAAGGGAATCCAGCATCTGCCAGGTGTGTGAGGTTTGCCATCCCATCCTGGCTTGTTCACACCAGGGAATGCCAGGAGCATTCCCAGAGAACCACTGCTGTAAAATGCTCTGGTTTAGGGTTTTATTCAGTGTTTTCCTCCTCAGCAAGCTGTGCAGACTTTCTGTCTCTCTGCAGCCTCCAAAATCTGGCATGCTGGAAAGGAGTGAAAGGCGAGGCAGGGCTGTTCACTAAGGTGGGCTGGTGGGACCAAAGGAGATGCAAATCAGCCCCAGGGAATGCCAGGAATTGCTGGCCAGGCCCTGGGGGCTGGCTCTGGGAGCTCCCAGCCCACAATGAGCCCTGGGTTCAGGGAGGGGGCTGCCAAGTGGGCACAGACCCAGGGGCTGCCCTGGCTTCCAGCTGCAGGAGCTGCTGCTGGCCCCAGCGAGGAGCCGAGTCCCTGTGGCTCCATCAGGGATTGTTCCTGCCAAAAGATGGTGGCAGGGAGGAAGGGAGCCTTCAGGTGTCCTCAGATCCAGCAGGTCAGACCAACAGCTCAGACTGGCTCTCAGGGAGTTTAGAATCACTCGCTGGGTTGGGTTTGGAAGGGACCTCAAAGCCCATCCAGTGCCACCCCTGCCATGTCAGGGACAACTTCCACTGTCCCAGGCTGCTCCAAGCCCTGTCCAGCCTGGCCTTGGGCACTGCCAGGGATCCAGGGGCAGCCACAGCTGCTCTGGGCACCCTGTGCCAGGGCCTCACCACCCTCACAGGGAAGAATTCCATCCCAATATCCCATCTATCCCTGCCCTCTTGCAGTTTGAAGCCATTCCCCCTTTTCCTGGTACTCCAGGATTTTGTCAAAATTTGCTGAGCAGTTTCTGGACAAGATTTTACTGTGGAGAAGCGTGGTGGTGAAACAGCAGCCAAAGGCCTACAGACTGAATCCTGACTGAGCTGACAGGAGCTATGAGAAAGCTGACAGCTCTTAGTGAGAGCAGAATTCTGCAGCTGTGGAAAATAGCTTGTTTTCCTTGAGAAAGAGGTCTAGGACTGTGTAAAACAGCTTGTTTTCCCTGAGAAGGAACTCTAGGGCTATGATAAATACTAGCCACCTGTATAAACTGTTTTTATGCTGTTAGATAGAAAAATGAAAACTATCTTTGACAAAATACTGTGGGTTTGAGTGACCAATGAATAGAGTAACAACTTGTTACTGACCAGTTGGGGGATAGACAGGGGATGTTCTTTAAAAATCCCATAAAAAGGGACACACAAAATAAACCAGGAGTGATCCTTTCTTTTTGCACCACAAAATGTGTCCTACATCCTTCTTTATCACAAGCAACAGGAAGGGGAAAGGAAAAGGGGAAGGGAAAAGGGGAAAGGAAAGAAAAAAAAGGGGAAAAAAGAAGGGAAAGGAAAAGGGGAAAGGAAAAGGGGGAAAGGAAAAGGGAAAAAAGGGGAAAGAAAAGGGAAAGGAAAAGGAAAAGAAAAAAGAAAGAAAGAAAAGAAAAGAAAAAAAGGAAAAGGAAAAGGAAAAGGAAAAGGAAAAGGAAAAGGAAAAGGGAAAAGGAAGGGAAGGGAAAGGAAAAGGAAAAGGAAGGAAGGAAAGGAAAGGGAAGGGAAGGAAGGGGAAGGAAAGGAAAGGAAAGGAAAGGAGAAAGGAAAGGAAAGGAAAGAAGGGAAAGGAAAGGAAAGGAAAGGAAAGGAAAGGAAAGGAAAGGAAAGGAAAGGAAAGGAAAGGAAAGGAAAGGAAAGGAAAGGAAAGGAAAGGAAAGGAAAGGAAAGGAAAGGAAAGGAAAGGAAAGGAAAGGAAAGGAAAGGAAAGGAAAGGAAATTACTGCAGGTGCAACACTCCATGTCTTGTAAGAAGCAAATATCTGTGGCCACTTTTGTGTTTCACTCCATTTCTTCAGCTTTGGGCTGTGTGACTCATCCAGCAGCCTCTAGAGATGGGAGCTCCTCCATTAGCCCTGCATGGAAGTTGTTTGCCTTTCAGAAAACCACAGAATAATCCAAAGCAGCTATTGGCAGCAGATGGCATTTGGGCTGGAGGGCCAGACTACCCAGAGCTGCGGGAGCTGCACATGATATTAAACACATTCCCAGGTTTCAGGTATCATCTGCTGGCTTTTGAGAGTCAAGTCTCCACCCAGCAGGATCCCAGCACAATTCCAGAGGCTCTGCATCCCCAGCTGACACAAACCAGAGCTCTGCTCAGCTCAGTGGCATTGCAACCACCCTCTTCAACCACAGGATCTGCCCCCCTCCCGAATTTCCAGCTCAGCATCCTGTGATCCTGATAGCACTCTGCTTACTCCAAGGCAATCCAAGTCTTGCCAGGACTCTGTTTAAGCACAAACATTCCCAATGTTGTGATTTTCCATCTCTAATTACCAGGAGATGACATTCTGCTGGGCATGAGGGTGATTGCTGCCTCCAGACTTGCTCTCAGAGAGGGGGAGAGCGAAGACCAGGGAAAGGAGAGGAGGAAGGAGGCTCTGCAGACACAGAATCATGGAATTATTTAGGCTGGGAAAGACCTTTAAGATCACCAAGTCCAGCCATCAACCCAGCACCGCCACCATGTTCTAAAGTGCCACATCCACACGTTTTTTGAGCACTTTCAGGGATGGTGACTCCACCATTGCCCTGGACCACCATTTCCATGAGGAATTTTCCCTCATGCTCCCCATTGCTCAGGCAGCACCATTTCCCTCAGGGATCCAGCTGGCCCAGAGGTCCAACAGGCCTTCAGAAGTGGTCCAGATGCTTCTGCTTCAGCAGCCCAGTGGGAAAATTCACGAGGGAATTGTTCCTCCTCCTCCTGCCCTCCACTTCCAACAAGTGCACGTGAAGTCACTTGGGCTTGAGTTTCCTTCCCATTCTCCCACCCTGGATTCTGCAGGGCTTCCTCCTGCAGGGCTTCAGGATGACCTGAAGCCTCCAGCCTAAGCTCTGAGGCAAATCGTGCCTATTTACCAATTTGTTTTGTTTTTTAATCTCCTTTGCTGACAGCTCTGTGTATTGGGGTGTGACTTAGAGCCAGCAGCAACCATGAGCTCGCAGGATCAGGAGAGAGCACAGGAATTTGGGATACAGAAGTTCTCCTCAGGCAGAGGGGAGGTTTGCTGATAAAGGGGTTTGCAGTGAGGGACAGTTTGGATTCCAGCAGACCAACACATCGAGCCTTACACATCCTATAGATTTTTTTTTTTTAATTCATAGGCAATTCCTGCCAGGATTTTTCAGAGATTTAATCAGCCCCTCTTTAGATTCAGAAGAGTGATAATTTTGGCTGTTTAATCTGGGTTGATTAATTTTAACAGTCTGCTTAACAACAGACACCATGTGGCCACGGCCAAAGGAGTTTCATGGCCTTAAACCCCGAGGTTTAAAGTAGGTGTGAAACGGTTTAGAAATGGGTCATTGCCGCAGGAGAGGTGAACGCTTCATTGCCCTAATGGAGGGAATGGACCTGCCAGGGGTTCCAGAGGGATTCTTGCCCTTCTCTGGAAGGTCACTCAGCGTCTCCAGAACCCTGGGTTTCCTTTAGAAAGTTGCAGAGGAAAGGACAAGGTGATCCAAGGGGATCTGGATCTGTTTTCTGGACTTCTGCACCGCCTTAAGGAGAAGGAATTTATGTCCTTCTCCCAGCCTCAGTGCACAACCTGTGAGGTGCTCATCTAAAGATTGAGAAAGAGAGCTCTTAATCAGAGAATTCCAGACTGGTGTGGGTTGGGAGGGACCTTAAAGTCCATCTCATTCCACCCCTGCCATGGGCAGGGACACCTTCCCCTATCCCAGGTTGCTCCAAGCTCCATCCAAGCTGGCCTTGGGCACTTCCAGGGATGGGGAATCCACACTGCTTGTGATGTTTTAATGTTTTTGAGAAAAGCAACCCCCATGGAATGTCTTCCCTCACATTATAGGACACGACAAGGGGGTTTCTGGAACACATTTTGTGATTTGGAATTGCAGACGGCCAAGGGAAAGGTTTTGAGATGAGATAGCAACGAAATCCCTAAATAGCAACGAAATTCCTAAATCAATGCGCGTGCAGGTTTTAAATTACATTTTTTCAAGTGATCTTTACTCCAATAGTACAGTGGGTTATTTATGAGTAACTGAAGGTCCAAGACCAGAGCTGGCTCAGGTGTTGAGTCTTCAAGCCACAGTAATGGCAATATTTTCGGAAAACATTGTCATATTTAGTCCAGCTGAAAAGGAAAGAATTCCAGAACTGAACTCACATGTAGGAATTTGTTTTTGAGACAATCTGATTTTTTCCACATTGAGCAACCTGGTCTAGTGGAAGGTGTCCCTGCCCTTGGCAAGGGGTGGAATAAGATTTTTTTTATGGTGCCTTCCAACCCAAACCACTCTGGGATTTACTGGAGCGTTTCCAGGGTTTTTTACAGCACTGTTTAGACCTGAACACCAAACAGAGCTGGACTTGAAATCCCTGGTGCTCACCCACCTACAGTCATTCAAGTTTTATACATAGTTTTTTTAAAAAAAATAGTTTATACATAAAATCAGCATTGCTCCAAAGGCATGAGCCAGGTCAGCCCCTCTCCACTGAGGGATTTATTCCAGCCCTGCCTGCCCATTGTGCTTCTGTGCACTTATTTTCCATAATTTTTCCACAGAAAACACAGGCAGAGAGCAGGCACGTGTGTCAGGAGAGGAGAACAGGACGAAGGGATGGAGGAAGCCCATCTCCAAGAAATCCCTGATTAAAATTGCTCCCAAGTTCCCGTTTCCTCCACAAACAAAACAGCCTGTGAAAGTCCAGGCTGGGGTGGATAAAATATCAGCCACGTGCCTGACTTACAGCACTGGGACTGAGGTTTGGGCACCATGTCAAGACTTTCCCCTAGGAGCCTATCCAAACCCTCATTGCTTCTGATGTGGAATAATTTGGAAGTGTTTTTAGGCTGCCGGCTGGGATAACACAAGGGCTATTGTAAACACACACGCAGCTGATCAGCACCAAACCCACACAAATATGGGCTGCACACACATAAATAACCTGCAAGAAAAAAAAATACTGAGTTAATCAAAAGGCTCAGTTAAAGGAAAAGATGAAATCGCTGAGCAGATCTTTAAAAAAAAAACCAAACAAATATTGTTTTATGGCAAGAGTTATGTTTCACCTAATTTTAATAAATGAAACTTATTTAAATGCAGACCACTGGATTTAAAGAGCTCCAGCCAGAGCCAGCTGTCATCCAAGTGTGGGCAGTGAAGCAAGACCATAATTTCCGTGGATGCTGTTTCAAAAACACTGCTGCCAGCCAAAAAAAAGTTGGGAAATTTAAGAGAGCGTGACCAGGGCAGGGAGAATAACCTGCTGTAGATCCAGGACTCAGCCTGGAGCTCCAGCCCTGGTGCTTCCCCATCTCTGGTTTGAGTGGGAAGTGAGAGGATTGCTCGTTTGGAGTCAGGGTTCTCAGGGATAATTTGGGGTTCTCCTCTATGGTCACCAGGAAGAAATTCCTCTCATCTGTGAGACTTTTCCCAGCTGGTTTCAGTGTGGAGTGGTGTTTTGGACCTGCCCAGCTTCCAGGGCAGGCTGATGGCAGCCTGAAAATGGGTGTCTTCAAGGGAAGTCACAGCCAGACGTTGGCATCATTCCCACTATGGGATGGAGAGGCTTTTTTCCAGGATTTCCAGGCGGCTCTGCTCTGCCTCGTGGCATTACATCCTTTATCATTTCTCCCAAGTTTTTGTGGCAAGTGGATGAAACAACTCATGCCAGTGGGTGAGCAAAGAAGTCAGAGGCACCTGCAGCAAGTCCCCTTCCTGCTGGAATGCTGAGCATTTTTCCATCTCCCCTGAGAGGTGAGGTGGGACAGAGGACACAACCTCCTCCATGGCATCTGCTTTTCCTGCAAGGAGCAGAGTCTCTCCCTGTCTGACCCCAAAAGGACTCAAGATCTCCAGGCATTTCTGTCCATCCTGCCAAGCCCAGGCTGGGATTTAAAGGAAGCAACAGCAAACCAGTCTGTCAGGGTTATGGATGTGGAGTTTTTTACGTCTTGGCACTGGATGGATCTTGAGCAGAACCATTCCATGTGTGAGCCTTGTTCCCAAAACGAGACAGCAGAGAGGTTTCCCGGCAGCAGTAAATCCATCTGGATAATAACAGAGTGGTACATGATGCTTTTGTGACTGCACCATCTGCAAACAATATTTCCCTGAGTAGGAAGTAGCTGGAAAATGAAGTAACATTCCATGCGGAGAGGCTCAGGTTCTTCGCTCTTCCACCACTGGCGCTGCTTGGACCAGGCTCATGCTCAAAGCAATGCTTAAAATAAATAAAAGGAATTGTCCAGGCCTTACGTGGGCCTTTGGTATCCCCTGCAACCACTAACAGGCCAGGAGGACTGATTAGAGCCCTCTGGATGTGATCCCTGCTCCAGGCCAGGCTGATTTTCAGGAAATAGCAGCGCGTTGACACCGTCTCCTTAGGGCAGACTCCATCCCAAGCCTGTTGAAGTCTAATCACAGATTTCCCCTGCTGCAGCAGCCTCTGGGCACAGCAATGTCATCAACTCCTTCTGGCCCGTTCACAGGGGCATTTCCCCAAGGAGAAGACTGGTGCCAAGATTACTCCAGTCAAAATCCATCAGCAGCTGTTGTAGGAAGGAAAACAAAGCTCAGCGCATCCAAGGCAAAGTGTGGAAAAGGGTGTAAAACAATTAAAGCACCTAATAAAGCACGGGGGAAGTGGAGAGCAGGAATTTTATGTGAGTTCATGGTGTACAAGGCTTAATGTAATCAAGCTAGGAACCAAAGTCTGACCCTCAACGGGAAAGTCCTCACATCTTTGTCCTTGGCCTTGTCTGAAGGGCTTTGCTGAAGCCTCAGAGGCTGTGGGCTGAGGCAAAAGGGAGTCTGAATCACCCTTTGCTTGGTGACCTGTCCTGATAACCCTGCCAGTCGATTTCAAGCACTACTTTTATCCAGAATAAATGCATAGGTTTTGCATGAAACCATCAGGATCTTGCCTTTAGTTCCCCCAGATTCTCTGCGACGCAGGAAACCCTCTAACCCGGACTGGGGACAGCTTCAAATTTAAACTTTAAACTTCAGATTTGAATCTTTAAACCTAAGATCCTGTCCTAACTCAAGGTGGAGCAGGTTTCCCAGAGCAGCTGGGCCTGCCCCTGGATCCCTGGAAGTGTCCAAGGCCAGGTTGGAGCATCCTGGGACAGTGGGAGGTGTCCCTGACATGGCAGGGGTGGCACTGGATGAGCTTTGAGGTCCCTTCCAACCCACCAGTGACAAGGAACACAGAGGCTGGAGCTGGGATCATTTCAGGAAGCGATGATCTCCCCAGGGCCTATGCACAGAAACATTAAGGAGAATCTCTGCAGACTTTTTTTTTTCCATGTGAGGAACATTAGGAATGCATGGCCTGCAAAGCCATTATCATCACCCACAGGAAGATAAGGAGCACTGATTCAGCCCAAGGCTCAGGGAAGTGGGGAATTGGACAAGCAACCTTCACCAAGCCAAGGTTTGGAGGCACTGGGAGCAGGGATGAGGGTGATCAGAAGAAGAGCCTCAAAGCAAGAATAAATGAAGACACACATTTTCCTGGGATGCCCTGTAACTTGATGGCATCCAAAGTGCTGAGAAAGGCAAGGTCCTGCCAAGATAGGCAGTTTAGACTGGAGATTAGGAAAAATGTCTTGAAAGGGTTGTCCAGTCCTGGCACAGCTGGCTGGGGCAGTGGTGGAGCAGCCAATCCCTGGAGGGATTTAAAATCCCCATGCATGTGGCACCTGGGGACATGGGTTGGTGGTTGGCCTGGGCAGTGCTGGAGGAATGGTTGGACTCCATGATCTCAGAGGGCTTTTCCAACCTTAATGATTCCCTGATCCCATGAAATTCCAGCAAGAGAGCAACCACCTCACCGAAAGCCAGGAGTCAGCGCAGAGGAGGAACTGGGAGAAGCCTTTAGGGCCACAAGATGTAAAACCACATTTCTGATTTCCTTCAGAGCTCTCTGGTCATGACATAGAACAGCAGAGAGGACAGCTGGATTCCTAGTGTTCCCACCAGCCATCCAGCTGGAAAATCACAGACAGGAGGCAGGAATGGATGGGGCTGCACTCTCATTTTCCTGTGATGTCCGCTTTGCATGGTCCCAGCTCGATTTCCCCCCAGTTCTATTTCCCCCCAGTTCCATTTGTGCTGGTGAATGCACAAAAAGCACTGACCCTGCTTCCATGAAGCCAAGCTCTGGCTGAGGCCAATCCCAGCTGGAACCAGCAATCCCATAACACCAGATGTGTGTCCAAGAAAAGAAAAGCAGCACTCCTGCTCCTTACACTTCAAAAAAAAAAAAAAAACCTGGTGGGACCTTGGGAATGTCACTTAGGGGAATGTGGCAAAGGCAGGTTAGGTGTGTGCCAAAAGGGCTTTGAAAAGGTTGATTGGGTTTTTTTGTTGTTGTTGTTGTGGTGTTTTGTTTCTTTTAAAGATTTTTTTTTTGGCAAAAATTAACATTCTTTCAACACGCTTTCCTCTGGAAAATTCAACCTGCAAAAATCATTGCATATCAACGTTGGGAAATGCCTGGTCAGGTCTAATTAACATTATAATTCCAAGACAAAGGGGTTTGGCTCCACAGACCTCAGCACATGTTCTTTCACATTGGACACCCCTCCCTCTGAAACACTCAGAAATCCCCTCTGCCCTTTTCCAGCATCTCCCAAGATACTTTGGATCATGAGACTTGAGGCCAGCTGTGGATTACGAGTCCTCACCCCACTTTGCCAGGTCTTTGCACAGCATGAAAGAGAGGCAGCTCCACCAGTAGGAATTCAGTGAAAAAACTTTTGCTTGGCGAGAAAAACTGGAAAAAGGGAGAAGTGGCTTGCTGCAGGGTGGAAAACTCAAAATGTTTGAGCTGTCATTGTGTATTTTAAACTGCAAAGTGAAATACATATCCCAGGAAGCAAGAAATTGTTTTCTGGGAGGGTGGGCAGGCCTTGGCACAGGGTGCCCAGAGAAGCTGTGGCTGCCCCTGGATCCCTGGAAGTGTCCAAGGCCAGGTTGGATGGGGCTTGGAACAGTCTGGGACAGTGGAAGTTGTCCCTGCCCGTGGCAGAGGTGGAGCTGGATGGGGTTTAAGGCCCTTCTTGATGCTAAAACCCCCAGTTTGAGCCCAGGCTGCTCAGAAACACCCACCTGAAGGCTCTCAGCTTTCCCCACACTGTGATGACAGCATTGGCGGCCCTCCAGGGTCATTAGCAGTTAATAATAATAATAATAGTGACCCCAGCAGTTCTGGGCTCAGTATCACAGGGTCTGAGGGCTGTTCAAGAGTTCAGAAGTATTTAAGAGCTTGGTTTGCTTTGGCTCTGGAGAGTCCAAGCTGGAAACCTGTGTAATCCCGGACACTCCTTGTAGGGAGAGAGGGATGGTGCTGGGTGATGGAGAGGCAGACCCTGAGGCAAATTTAATGGCTCCAAGACCAAGCAGGCTGAGTAGATGTGGGAGGTAAGCAGGGAGGCCTGGACAGTCTCCAGTTTTGGACTCTGGATCCTCATTTTGTGAGGTGTCTCCAGGGAAGATCCGTGGTGAACCACTGCACCTTGCAGGGAGTTCACTGGGGCCTCTGTTTCCATGGAATCACAGAAGGGTTAAGGTTGGAAAAGCCCTCTGGGATCACGGAGTCCTGCCCTTAACCCAGTACCTGAAAGTGTCCCAGCTCCAAAGGGGTGTCGTCAGCTGTGCCTGCATGGAATTCTCTGTGCTCCCCTTTCCCTTCCTGGCGGAACCAGAGCTGAGCACCAGCACCACTCACAACACTCATCCCCACCCCAGCTATGGTCCCAGAGCTCCTGCACATCTGGAAAAGCACAAAACACCCCGTGAAACAACTGCCCTGAAGTCAGATGTCTTCGACCTGAGTCACCAAGAGGAAAAAGGCGAAGGGCATTATTCCAAGGAATTTTGCAAGGAGGAAAACAACCCCAAATTTAAAAAAAAAAAATTAAAAATCACACCCACCAGGGAAGCTGCCTGCCTCAAGGAACCTCCACAACAGCTCAGAACCTCCCACAACAGCTCAGCTGTCTTTCAGCATCCCTGCAGTGCAGAGCCAAGACATCCGAGCACGCTTGGACCTCCTGGAAGGAACTCCAGGGCTCGGTAGTGAGTTGAAGTCACATCTGAACACACTTTCCTTCACCTCCACACTGCCAAAGCAGCTCACAGGGCTGTCCTGCTGGCTTCCCACTGGGATATGTAAGTCCTGGGAGTGGAATGACAGTGCAGCCCTCCCAAAGGTGGCCATCAACCCACATCAAGGGGGACAAGTCCAGCTGCCATCACTCACATGGTATTTCTCCCAACTGTCCCCCAAAAATCCTTCAAAAAGATGAACTAAAATAGCTTCTTAATTTTTTTTTCATTTTTATTTCATTCCAGCCAACCAACAAACACTTCAGCTGTCTACTTGGCCTTTTTGAATCCCCGTTCTTTTTGGCACAGCTGCGTGGTCCTCAAGCAGGTATCCTACAGATATCCAGCTGCTGTGCTCTGCAGCCCAGCCACCTTTGAATCCTCAATGTTAAAAAGATCTGTCAGGCACTATCTGCTTTTGCTGGATATTGCCCTCAGCCCAAGGGGACTCCTCTCTTCCCTTTGAATCTGGCAGCACAAGTCCTGCTGCCTGCAGATTTATATGGAGGTACATCAAGTTCTCCTTCCAGTAAATAGGACTGGATAATCAATTCCGAATGAAGGTTTGGGAAAAAAAACCCTTCACAGACAGTCCCTCTCTGGGAAGAGTTTTTAAACTGCTTCCAAGTTGCTAATCAAAAAAAAATCTTTTTTAAAAGCAAATAATGATGTGCTAACAGCGCTTCCAATTCTTGGTGTCTTCCCAAAGCCACAGCTCATGAGGGTTAACACGCAAACCCAAGGAACTCTGGGAGCTCCTGGTCCTCCTGTTTGCAAAAAAAAAGAACATTTCAGCAGCCCCAGAAACAGGTCAAACAAACATTTCCCAAGAACCACACAGGTGATTGCTGAGCTTGCCTTGGAATGACAGGAATCTGCTGGAAGAGGTCTCTGGTGCCTATTCCAGGACTATTTCCTCCAATTCTTTTTTTTAAGTCAGTGCTTCCAAGAGTTAAAACCCCACTGGTTTTAGCCAAGTTCTCATTTTATTTCAGGCATGAAGGGAACAATATTTATCATTCAAAGGAGCCAGTTCTGCTTCGTCCCTACTCCTATTTCTGTCCTCTCCCCTAGACAGGAGCGTCCCTTCCCTGTGCTAATTAATGGAGGGGATAAAGGCACACCTTGGGGTCCAGAGCTTTATAGAAAATTTAATTACAGATCCTGACTTTCTAATTACCAGGCAAGACTCTCCCATGATCTGCCACGGGATCCCTGCAGGCTTTACCTGGCTGGAAAGGAGCAGGAGGTGGCTCGAAAGGCTGGGGTGGAAGCTGATCTCTAGACAAAGTGTAAGGCGTAAGAGGCCACCAAAAAGCAGAAGGGCCACCAAAAACCTCAGTAATGATGGCATCAGGGGGGACATCAGCAGGTCAGAAGGAGAGAGAAGCCCTGAGAGGTCACAGACACCAAAATGGGCTTGGCAGGACTGAAGGGAATGGAGCCTAAGGCCATAAGGAGATAACAAACCTGCAGCATTGTCAACACAAGCTCAGCTGGGCAGCTCTAAGTCCATCAACAGGCTGAGACTAATTAGAAGGAGATGCAAGACCTGAGCAGGAGGAAAACTCTCCTTAGAGAAGCTGAAAATGTTCCTGTGCAACCCGTGCTGCATGTTCTCAACTTGGCCCTTGGAGCTGGGAACACAGAGTGGCTGAAGATGATCAAGACCACTTGTGTAGCTCCATCTCCGACCTGTGAGCCCTTACATACTCACTCTGGTATGTGCTGAGCTGGTGCCTCACGCTCCCCATTCCATAAATCCTCTCCCCTTGCAGGCTCAAGTGATGGAAAACGCTCTCTGAGCAGACAATGAACTCACTGAGGTCAGAGGGGGGATGCAGATGGAGAGGTACAGCACGAAGCTGCAGCCTTGCAGGGGATACAAAGGACTCCTCAGCTACAAACCCAACATTTTCTAAGCAGAAGCTCTCCACAGAACACCCCAGTGGCACCGTGCACCATGACTGAATTCCCTGGGCTTTACCAGCACAGCTCCCAGTTTAAAGAGGAACCATTCATTAATGATGCACTGGGCCATTGTAGGAGTCTGAGTATTTCTCAGTGCATTCATGGCTTTGCCAGCCAGCTCCATAAATCAACTCGCTGGAAAAATTGCCTTAAAAAAAGCAATTGAATGTCGTGTCAGCAACACAACCATGCAAACTGGAATCCCTCACCTCGTGTACTCCCAGGGAATTTTATAGCCTGTATTACAGAGGTGCTGCTCTTCTCCTTAAAAATTGTCTTTAAAATACCCAATGAGAGAAAAAAAAAAAAATTCCTGAGTGACTCTCATGGGGAAACAAAGCAAGAAAAGGGGAGGAAATGGCGATTTGTGGGCCACTGTTGGTGGGCACTTGAATGGGAGCCCTGTGCTTGACACTGCCACGACTCTGAACAAAACCAGAGCCAAGAGCTATTTGTCAAGGGGCACCCAGGCACACAAGTGGTGAGAACCTGGCCCTGCTGTAAAAACGTGTCAGGCACTTTGCTGTGGGGCCGTGCCGAGCCCCCTGATGGATCGCCGCGCCGCCGGGAGGGGCCGCATTGTGAGCGGCCAGAATGAGACATCTGCTCCCTTCTCCCTCTCCTGAAAGGACATCCTGCCTCAGCCAAGCCCAAATGAGCAGCTCCTCGTACACAGAGATGGGTCTGGCCTCCCTCACAGCCTCCCTGAGGGCTCAGCTCGGGATTCAGGATCTGGGATGCGCAGCCGGCATCCGCCATGGCCTCTGCTCCTCTGTGTCTGTTCCACCCCCTTCTGAGGTATCCCTGCTCAGGACACCGTGTCCAGGCTCACACAGCACAAGCTTTTTTCCTTAAATCTGCTGTGTGGGCACGGGAATGCTGCAGGCAGCATCATGGAATGGTTTGGGTTGTTGGAAGGGACCTTGAAGATCATTCAGTGCCACCCGTGTTTCCCCTCACAGAGAAAAGCAAAGCACAGTTCTTCCTGAGAATATTTCTGGCTTTCACATTCTCTGAACCTCAGAGAAAGAACAAAACATTCTTATCTTATTTGCTGCACCTGTGTTGTACCACAATAAAATGGAATATGGAGATTGTTTACCCAGAGTGATGGTGTTTTGTTTCCTCGGCCTGTCAGGGCCTACCAGGACTGTCAGCTGACAGTCACGAGATTCTGTGCAGTCATGTGCAGAGTTGAGTGCTTAACAAAGTCAGCTTAAATGTAATGTAATATAATGTAAAATAATATAATAAAGTAATTAATTAACCTTCCAATCAGATGAAGTCAAATACATCATTCTCTCCCGACAAAAATATCCCCGATAACCCCCTGCCATGGCAGGGACACCTTCCACTAGCCCAAGTTGCTCCAACCCCTTCCAGGCTGGCCTTGGACACACTTCCACAGCTTCTCTGGCAGCCAGTGCCTCATTTTTCCCAAATTTTCCCTCATTTTTCCCAATCCCCCACCTAACCCTGCCCTCTGTCAATTTGAATCCGGTGCCCTTTAACCTGAACATCCATTTGCCAAAAGGACCACAAAAGGACCCCCCCCCATCATCTCCTCAGCCAGAGAGGGAAGGATTTGCAGCAGGATGTGAGGATTTTGAGGGTTTTATGGAGCTGCCAGTGCAAGCAGGCTCCCCATTCCCAGGTAAGCCAGCAGCTCCTGGGGATCCATCGCCTTTCCTTCCCCCTCAAGGTTCACAGGCACAGCCTCAGGGAAGCAGGAATCATTTATAAGGCCTGATTTATGGGAAAAGCAGAAAGTTTCTATAGAGACTTTCAGTTCTGAGAACATTTTACACTGAAAAAATGGAAAATACCAGGATTTAACACACTGGATGAGCCTTCAGCAGCCCTCTCCTGACACCCTACACCCTACAAGTGTAGGATGGACTGGGGAGCTGAGGGAGGGGGAGCTGGGAGCTGCCTGGGAATGGACTGGAGGCATAAAGAAAATCGGGGAAATAGAAGCAAAGAAAAGAACAGCAAAGCGGAAGGAGCAGAAAGAAGGACGTCTGTGTGCTTCAAATGTCTCCAAACAGAGGCCCCACTTTGCAAATGCTGCTTCACTGGGGGAAGGAGGGAGGGAGGGAGGGAGGGAGGGGGGGAAGGCTGGTTTCCATTTCATTTTCACTTTGAAAACGCCATTTTTCCGCTCATCCACTGAAGTGCAAATTTCCTCGGAAGCCGTCTGAAGAGGCAAAGCTGAACTTTTCTAAACCACATCTGCTGGGCTTCACAAAGCCCTGCCTGAGGCAGCCCCTGGCAGCCGTGAGCAGCATTCCCAGAGCTGCACATGGAATGTCCCCAGCGCCCAGCGGGGTGACAGAGCAGCCGAGGGTGACACACGCAGGTTTGTCCAGCCCCAGAGCTGGGAACAGAGATAAGGGGTGGCTGCTGGGTGGGCAGGGGCTGATAAACATGGGGTGACAATCAACACCTCCCCAGCTGCTGGGGGAGAGCTGCCCATCCTTCTGTGAGGAGCTGAGCAGCACAGGACGTGGGGATAACACTGAGAACAAGAATGGGGGGTGTTCGTATGGCAGCTGTTCCTTGGACACCTCCAGGGATGGAGACTCCAAACATCCCTGGGCAGCCCCTTCAATCCCTGAGCCCCCTTTCCATGGGGGAATTCCTGCTGATGTCCAACCTGAGCCTGCCCTGGCCCAGCCTGAGGCCGTTCCTCTCCTCCTGTCCCTGTCCCCTGGCTGTCCCCTCCTGTCAGGAGCTGTGCAGAGCCACAAGGGCCCCCCTGAGCCTCCTTTGCTCCAGGCTGAGCCCCTTTCCCAGCTCCCTCAGCCCCTCCTGGGGCTCCATCCCCTGCCCTGGACATTCTCCAACCCCTCAGGCTGTGAGTGCCCAGAACTGGCCCCAGCCCTGGAGAAGCCTCAGCAGGGCCCGCCCTGGGGACATTTGCCTTCTTGGCCACCTGGGATCACCCCTTTGGTGGTGATTTCACCTGAAGCACAGCTCAGTGGGTACCTGAAAGTGTCCCAGCTCCAAAGGGGTGTTGTCAGCAGTGCCTGGATGGAACAAGCAGCTGTTTGTACAAGCAGCTCAGGAGGAGAGGGCTGGAAATGTCTCCAAATTCCCAGGAGCACACAGCAGCCTCCCCCTTCCCAGCTGGCACTGCCTGTCCCCAGTCCCTTTGCTGCAGCTGGAGGGGCTGGGAGGGAAGGGACAGACACGGGGACACTGCCCAGGCTGGCAGCTGCAGCCGTGGCAGGGGTGCCCAGGGGAAGCAGCTGTCCCTTCCCAGGGGCTGGGTGGCAATGCTGGCACCCAGGGCTGGCACAGGGGGCGACCCTGGCTGGGTGCCTGGGGCCGTGTTTGATGTGACAAAGGAGCTGTGCAGCCCCAGCGGCACCAGCTGGCAGGGCTCAGCTCTGGGCCACTCCATCAGACTCCTGCACCCACCCGGGAGCCAAAAGGAGGGACACAAAGCCCAAATCTGCTCCCACAGAAGGAGGCATGCCAGGCACCGCGCTGCTCCCTGCCCTGCAGCCTGCACCCCCCTCTTCCTGAAGCCTGTCTGCAACAGGACAAGGATATTCAGACCATCCCAATCTCCCCAGCTCCTCCACATCCTCCCTTCCCACAGCACTCCCATCATCAGCTGTGGAGATCTCCTTCCCAAGGCCATCCCAATTTATAAACCCACACATTTAGGGTGAGAGGCAGAGCCCAGCCCGGTGCCATAGGAGCTGCTCCTTTCCTGGAAATGTTCAGGTCTGTGTGTTTTGCAGGCAAAGGAGCCCTTTGGAGTTCAGTTGAATGTGTTTAATGCAGCCTGTGGAGCAAACAGACCATGGTTAATGCACCCAGAATGGCTGATAACTCTCTGCTGGGCAGACGTGAAGAGGGCAGTAATTCATCCCACTCTGCTGTGCACGTTCCCACTGCTCCAAGGAAGAGGTCATGCCCTCCTTTTCCTTCCCAGCAGCACCCTGTGCCTCTGGTTTCCCTCTCTGCTCTTTGCCAGGTGCTGGGAATGCCCCACTAAGCCCTTTTAGTTGATTTTTTCCCCTTTTTTTTCCCCCAAAAACCTCCCTGCAGCTCACTGCACTGAGCTGAGCAAGCCACAGCTCCCCTGCCCCGTGCCCTTGAAAACAGATGGCAGGCCCCAGGTTTTCCCTGACAAGCAAAGGAATGAGAAGTGACATGGCTGGAAAAAACAAGCTCAATTCCTCTTGGCAGGATATTAATTTAGAAATCTCTGGTGTCGCTGCCCCGATTCACAGCGAATTTGAATCCGAGCTCTCAACAACCCAGAGGTTTGACAGGGGAGGTAATTGGAGGAAATGGCTTTGTAATCCAGCTATTGTGCTGGCAAGATCCAGCTCTCCTCAAGAGCAAGGTTCACTTCCTGGCATGGCTGATTCAGCAGGATTTATCTGTCCCCAGTGCCTCGTGGCTTTGCCCTGCCTGCCAGGGGTACCACAGACACTTCAAAGCAGTGCCAGAGGTGTGCAGGGCATCCAGGATTTCTGCAGCCTGGGAGAGAAGCAGGAATGGGGAGGTGGAACCTTCAAAGCAGTGCCAGAGGTGTGCAGGGCATCCAGGCTCTCTGCAGCCTGGGAGAGAAGCAGGAATGGGGAGGTGAAACCTTCAAAGCAGTGCCAGAGATGTGCTGGGCATCCAGGATCTCTGCAGCCTGGGAGAGAGGCAGGAATGGGCTGGTGGAACCTTCAAAGCAGTGCCAGAGATGTGCAGGGCATCCAGGCTTTCTGCAGCCTGGGAGAAGCAGGAATGGGGAGGTGGAACCTTCAAAGCAGTGCCAGAGATGTGCTGGGCATCCAGGATCTCTGCAGCCTGGGAGAGAAGCAGGAATGGGCTGGTGGAACTCTCAAAGCAGTGCCAGAGATGTGCTGGGCATCCAGGATCTCTGCAGCCTGGGAGAAGTGGGAATGGGGTGGTGGAACCTCCAGGGTCAAGAATTTCAAGTGCGCACAAGAGCAGGAGTGGGTGAGCCTGGTGTTCCACACCCCCCTGGGCAGGGCACACAGCAAACATCACTGTGGTGGGTGCTTGTGCCATGCCAGGAACAGGGATGGGAATGTTCTTGTGGGAGCAATCCCATCTGGAGAGCCCCACAGCCTCCCTCTGCTCCACAGAAATCACTGGGTGGGTGGGAAAACTGCATTTGGAGCAAAGCTTGCAATCACATCCTCAGTGACATGCCAAGCAGCACATCCCTCAGGAAAAGCCTGTGGAGTTACCTGCCATCACTGGATGGTGGAGTCACAGAATTATTTGGGTTGGAAGGGGCCTGGAAAACCTCATTCCAATCACCTGCCATGGGCAGGGACACCTTCCACTGCACCAGGTGGCTCCAAGCCCCGTCCATTCTTCTCCTTCTTCAGAAAAAAAACACTTAGAAAAAACCATATAAAAAACACTTCAGAAAAAAAACACTGTAAAAAAAAACCCCAACTGAAATCAGTACCAGGGGGCCAAAGAGTCTGCCCTGGTCCCACCTGGAAAAAGGGAGAAAGAAAAGGGGGAAACAGGTCCAAAACACACTGTGAGCTGAGCAGCACTTGCCTAGAAATGCTCATGCATGATTCTACATACACAGTTCCTGGGTCATCACATGCAGCACCTTCCCGCTGCTATTTATATTATTATTATTATTATTATTGTTGTTGTTGTTGTTGTTGTTGTTATATTTTTATTATTATGATCATTGTTGTTGTTACCAATAATCCAGATACTAATACTAATACTAATAGATAATAATAATTCCAGGGATACAAGCACAACTTGGCAACACCAAATAAGGAAAGCCAAAAGAAGCCACTTTTAAAGAACAGTATTTTTGAATTAAATATACATTTTTTTAAATGCTTATCCATGGGCATTTTTTCTTTATATCTACTTGAAAGACAAGTAAGGCAGAAGTTGGAGGGGTTCTCTGCACGATTTGGGAAATGAAGGCACCCGCTTACATTAGAAGTTAATTTATTGTTATTATTATTATTGTTATTGTTGTTGTTATCATCATCATTATTATTATTATTATTATTATTATTATTATTATTATTATTATTACAGAGATTAATAATATGAAGGTTAATAATAAAGAGTAATAATATCCTATTATTATTATTATAATAATAATAATAATAGTAATAATTTCAGAGATACAAGCACAACTTGGCAACACAGAGCAAGGAAAGCCACAAGAAGCCAATTTAAAAGAACAGTATTTTTAATAAAATATACATTTTTTAAATGCTTATCCATGAGCATTTGTTTCCTTGATATCTACTTGAAAGAAAGGAAGGCAGAAGTTGGAGGGGTTCTCTGCACGATTTGTGAAATGAAGCCACCAGGCTATAATAATAATAATAATAATAATAATAATAATAATAATAATAATAATAATAATAATAATAATAATAATAATTTTGCTAGTAATGATAATAACAATAATAATATCCAGATATTATTTATAATAATAGATAATAATATTTCCAGGAAGTTAATAATTAACGACTATTCATAATAATAATAACAAGAACAATAAATTCATAATAAAAAATAAAAAAAAAAAAATAAAATAAAATAAAATAAAATAAAATAAAATAAAATAAAATAAAATAAAAATAGTAATAATAGTAATAATGGTAATAATGGTAAAGATAGTTGTTATTACTATTACTATTACCATTACTATTACTACTACTACTACTTTATTATTATTATTATTATTATTATTATTATTATTATTATTATTATTCCCATTTAAGTGACCTGTGTGCCCGTGCCATTGCAGGGCTCACTCTGTGTTCCCAGCTGCCCTGTCTGGGCTGGAAGGTGAGGTGCTGGATGTGGGATCCCCTCCCAGGCTGAGATGGGCTCGCTTGGCAGCTGGGGCAGTGTGAAACCCTATCCCTGCTGCCTCCATCAACCCCACTGCTGCCCCGGCAGCCCCTTTGGGAGCCCTGGTGAAATGAGCTCCTGCCCTTCAGAAGGCTCCTCTGTATTTAAATAAACAGCTTGGGGATAAAGCCCAGCAGCACTGAGGTACCCCAGTAGCTGAATACATCCTTTGAGTGCACACCAAGCTGGTTTTGGGGAGGAGAAGAAAGGGAAAAGCTCTTTTTGTTTTCCTTAATCTGCTAGCAAAAAAGTATTGGGGCAGTAAACAGGCAGCAATCAGCCAGGGATGCCTGGAGAGCTCCTACCTAGGGGCATGCAGAGCTCTCATCTGGAATTCATTTATTCCTGTTCACTGTTGGTGCTGCTCAGCTGCAGAGGTGCCTGGGGAAGGGCACAGTCCTGCAGATCCTGAAGAGGATCCAGTGCCAGCTCTGGGAATTACAAAGCCTGGGGGTCTCTCAAACTCCTGGAGGGAAAACTGCACAGAAAATCAGCATATATTTGGGAAAAATCCTTCCCTGGGAGGGTGGGCAGGCCTTGGCACAGGGTGCCCAGAGCAGCTGTGGCTGCCCCTGGATCCCTGGAAGTGTCCCAGGCCAGGTTGGATGGGGCTTGGAGCAGCCTGGGATAGTGGAAAGTGTCCCTGCCCATGGCAGGGGGTGGAACAAGATGATCTCTGAGGTCCCTTCCAACCCAAACCATTCTGTGATTCTATATTTGCTCCATGGATTTTATTCTGCATCCCATTCTGCTGCTAATTCTCTCAGAAAGCTCTCCTAGTGCTGAGGATGGCCTGCATCTCATTTAATTGCATCCACCAAGTCCAGCTGCTGGAGCAAAGCCACTTTAGGTACAACCATGTTGAGCTCTGAAGAAATCCCCCAGCCTGGTGAAAAATGCAGATTTAATTTGTATATTCCCCTGAATAATTAAACTGACTTACACACCTTGCAATGACCCGTCCACAGCTTCACACAATCCTTCACTTTGCTCATCCTGAACACAGGTCCTGGAGGGTCGGAAAAGCACAAGATGTGCTGCCCAACCTCTGGTTTTGGGGGAAAAATCCAGGAGGAAAGGAGGTTCCTCCCGGGAGCCCCTCCATCCCAGCTTTCCACACTCAGCCTTCCTCTGGGAAGGGACCACACAGGCTCAGGTTGGAGGGGAAAAAAAGCACATGAAGATCATGGAAGTCTCAGGGCAAGTAAATGACTGTTAATTGTGAGATATTTGATTGCAAGAAGCACCAGATGGCCGGCCATCTGGTTTTTATTACCAAAATTAAACAAGATTAACCCAAACAGGATTTCCTCAGCATTCTTCTCTGACTGGCTCACAAATACATCTTTAACACCTATGCTACAGATAGAGCACAATTCAGAAGCCCTTCCTGCCTTTTCCCTAATCTGCTTGGGCTAAACACTCTGCTGAGCAATGCCCTTGCACCTAGAGATTTCCAGCAGGATTGAAAAGAAGCAGGGGATGGAGGAATTGAGAGAGGAGGGAGATGTCAGCTCCAAGAGAGGCAGCCCCAGCAGAGCCCTTCCTTTCCCACTGCTTGAAAAGGCATCAAGGGCAGGGGAGTTGCCAAGGGCAACAGAGGCAGCTGGGGTACCAAACTGGGATGGGATGGGATGGGATAAAACAGCAAGACTGGGAAGAGTTTCTCTCCTCTGAAAAGCAGCATCCAAAACCACCTCTCACTCTACAGGAATTTTCTTTGCCTTTTTTCCTACCTCAAGAAGTTTGTCCTGGTGCTGGCACTCGCTGCCCTGCCCAGCCCCACCCCTGCCCGTGTCCCTGGAAGGGCAGCACTGCAGAAACTCATTTTTGTTGTGTATGATGAGGGATAACAGTGCCTTGCACAGGCTTTGCCCCAAAACATGAACACTGAGGCCAAGCCCTGCAGAACCAGCTGAGATTTTGCTGGGCAGGGCTTGCTGGACCAGTTAATCCAGCAAGTTTTCTGCCCTCAGCTCCCAGAGCTGCTCTGGTTTGGGGGGAAAATCCAGGAGGAGAGGATGTGCTGCCCGACCTCTGGTTTGGGGCGAAAATCCAGAGCTGCTCTGGGAGCTGTGAGAAATTATTCCCACTTCCAAAAGTGTAAAAGATTGGTTAAAACCTTATCAAAAATACAACAGAAGACTGAACAGTGAAAATATTACAGCACCAGGAGCAGAGGTTTTCCCACATTCTGCTCATCCACACAATGGAGGTTTGGCCTTTTAACCCTTTAGTTCTCCCAAAGTTCTGCCCATGGACTCCTCCTTCACTGTCCAGCGGTGGAGATCACTTCCTTAAATCCTGATTGGAGTTCAGGATTTAAGGAAGTGACAAGTGACTGCCATAGTGACAAGCTGACCCTCCCAAGTGTCCCAACCCCAAAACACCCCCTGATAACTACACAAGGGGGGTAAAACATAACTATAAATCTATAAAACCTCTCCTAACACATATCCATGATATTTGCCTTTTAGCTGTGAATATCAATCACTGCATCACTCATCTACCACAGAGCCACTCTGCTGCCTCTGCTGCTCTCCCTGGGAGCTGGGCTGCCACCAAGGTGGCCTTGCCTCGGCCACCCAGCCACCCTGCAGCAGGCAGGGCTGCAGTGGGACCCTCCCTGCAGCTGGATGTGCGAGCTTTTGTCATGCAGATCACACCCGGCCTCGTTTGTCCGCAGCAAATCGCTCGTGAATGGAACATAAAGCTGTTCCAGGGGAGAGCTCAGTGCCCAGGGTAAATCCCTGGGATATGATGCATCCAGAAATTATCCATAATACCCCACTCACACCCTCCTGTCTGATCAGGAAAACCTGGTGGAAAACAACAATTTCAGCTGGAAAACAACAGGCTAGGGCTTTAGCTCATGTAAACATGAAATTTTTTTTGTTTTCGTTGTTGTTTTTTGTTTGGTGTTTTGTTTTGTTTTGTTTTTCGGGGTTTTTTGGGAGGGTTTTTTGGGCTTTTTTTTTTATTCTTTGTTTTTGTTGTTTGGGGTTTTTTGGTTTTTTTTTTGCTTTTTTGGTTTTTGGGGTTTTTTTGTGTTTTTGGTTTTGTTTGTTTGTTTGTTTGTTTTTGTGGTTTTTTGGTTGTTGTTGTTGTTGTTTTGTTGTTTGTTTTTTTTTAGCTTTGAATATCTTCATTTTCAGAGCTCCCCTGAAGAGGAAAAGCACCATGGATTCCTTTCTGGGAGAGCAGCCAGCAGCTCCCTGAACCCCAGGCAGTTTGTGCCCCGTGTCCCTGCTGTGGGAGGCTGGGGAGCAGCGCACACACACAATTCCCAATCTGCAATGGGACAGGGGGACAGGCTCCTCAGCACAACGTCCCCACAGCCACTGCCTGTTGCAGTGTGATGCAATTTCCTGTTTTAGCTATCCCAGTCCTGTCCCAGGTGTGGCAATACCTTCTCCCTTTCCCTCCCCTTGCCTCCTGCTAAGTGCTGTCCGTCAAGCTTGACATTCCAGCAAGGGCGTCGTGTGGTTGGCTAAAGTTCAAAAGATGCTTCTCAGCCCTGGGGTCATTGGCCAGTCTAGGTGTCGTTGTCCCCTGAGACTCCCCCCCTCCCACCTGCTTGGTGCCATACCTGCCCCTTTCCTCGCCCTCCCCCCGAGCTTAAAAGGACACTGAGACCATGCGATGGTGATTCTGTTGGAGCTGTTACCAAGATTCAGGGATCTGTGACCCTGGAATAAAACTCTGGATTAACCCTCCGGCAGAATCCATCTCCTTTTCCTCTTCACCTCGCCTAAAGCCTTTCCATCAGAGGTAAAACCTGAATTCCTACATGTCTGGACTTGTCCCAAGTGCCAGCTGCAACATCCAGCCAGCCAAAGGTGTCTCTGAGGTGAAAACACCACGGCTGCCGCCTCTGGTCAAGCAGTGAGGGCCAGACGAGCCCAGGCACGTTCCACCCGCTAATATTGGGATCATATTCCAATATTTTGGTGCCCAACGTGAGGCATGCCCCTCTGGCACATTCTGCAGGCCCTGGGCTGGAGGTGGCCCAAAAGCCCAAGCTGCCCATGCCCTGCCAAGCTGGGATGGAGCAGAGCAACACTGAGGTTCTGCTCCTTTCCCAGCAGCCACACCAGCTACCCTCCTTGCCAGGCTGCCAGCACTGAAGGAAGGAGCTGTGTCCTTCAAGTGGGCAACTCCACGTCCTGGTGGTTTTTATGGTCACAGGATTAGGTTGGGAAAGATCTCCAAGGTCATCGAGCCCAAACTTTGGCTGTCACCCAGCCCAGAGCTCTGAGTGTCACCTCCAGTAGTTCCCTGGACACCTCCAGGGATGGAGAATCCAAACCTCCCTGGGCAGTTCCAATCCCTGAGCACCCCCTTCCATGGGGAAATTCCTGCTGCTGTCCAACCTGCCCCTCCCCTGGCCCAGCCTGAGGCCGTTCCCTCTGCTCCTGTCCCTGTTCCCTGGAGCACAGCCCGACCCCCCTGGCTGTCCCCTCCTGTCAGGAATTGTGCAGAGCCACAAGGGCCCCCCTGAGCCTCCTTTTCTCCAGGCTGAGCCCCTTCCAGCTCCCTCAGCCCCTCCTGGGGCTCCATTCCCTTCCCTTCCCTGGACACGCTCCAGCCCCTCAAGGTCCTTCTGGTGAGGGGCCCAGAACTGGAGGCAAAACTTGATGATGATTTTAGGTGTCACCCTGTCACAGACATCTTTTATGAAAAACTCATTCCTTAGGATTTTTTTCTCCTGAGAAACTGAGAGCCCTCAGGATCAAAATGTAAAAAATTGTCTGCTGCTGTGGAATGCAACAGGGGGATCTGTGATTGGTCTCATGTGGCTGTTACTAATTAATGGCCAATCACAGTCAGCTGGCTCAGACCCTCTGTCCGAGACAGAAGCTTTTGTTATCATCCTTGCTATTCTATTCTTAGCCAGCCTTCTGATGAAATCCTTTCTTCTATTCTTTTAGTATAGTTTTAATGTAATATATATCATAAAATAATAAATCAAGCCTTCTGAAACATAGAGTCAGATCCTCATCTCTTCCCTCATCCTCAGACCTCTGTGAGCATTGTCACATTACCCCAGCGTGATTAATTCACCCAGATTTTAACATGTTCTGGAAACCATATAACTTCTTTCATTTTGGGTTATGGCCTGTCTTTAAAAAGCAAAGAAATTATATTAAAAATAGTCTTCAATTTGATAAAAGCATGAACTGCAAACTCCTCATGTTTCCAGCCAGTTCAGCGCCCCTTTTCATGCCACTGGAAGCCACCAAAAGGAGATGAAGTTCCCCCAAAACCAGGCTACCCATCTCCTTGTGGCCAAAGCTCTCAGGCTTGCACAAACCAAGGACAGCTCAGAGGAAAAATCAAACATGACCCAGGTAGAGGCATATTCAGGGAATTAACTGCAAAGCTCTAATACAGCCTCTCTTCTTCCCCCTTTGCCTTTTCCACAAGAACCAGGCTTGCTTCAGCATGGAAAATTGTTTGGTTTTTCACAATTTTATTCTCAGGAGGGGCTGTTCCACCCTGAGCTGGTGTTTCTTCTGAAGAACTTGGTCCAAGGCAGACACCTCAGCTGGAAAACTCCCATCCCAACAATCAGTGTTTGGAGCTGAGAGGACATCCTAGCCTGTTTTTAGGAGGAGCAGGGAATTACTAGATCAGCAATATGCTGCACTAAACATTTACAAAGCACAGCTCGGAAAGCTGGGCTTTAAACAAAGGGAACAGATGCTCTGACAAGAACCCTGCACAAAATATTTCCTTTGCCAAGTGAGTAAAGGAAACCTATTTTTTGGGTTTTTTTTTAGCTGAAGCATCAGCTTTTGAAGGCAATCCCTAGTAAATGAGGTATAAAACTGATTTCAGAACAGTTTCTTGCCTTTCTTGCCTTTCCAGCCGAGCATCCTCTGGGCTGGGCTTTCACTGCCAGCCAGCTGGGGAGATGCCCCCAAGGTGGAAGCATACACACACGAGGAAAAACAAAGCACTTTAACAAGCAGTTAAAATTTGCAAGCTTTTTAAACATGATTTATCCATGCTGGGTACTCCTCTATCTCAGCAGATGCTTCCAAGTGTCTGGCACTGGAGAAAAACCCATAGCTTCATTCCATGATGGATGACTAACCTGTATTAGACTTGCACAGAAACAACTGGCTGCTGGTGGTGGAGGAATAAAAAGTCAGTGGATTGCACTGTAAACCAAAAGAGACTTCAGTTTTCTTGGAGGGGTTTCACAAGAAGCTGCTTCAGTCTGTCAAACATGGATTGGAAGGGGCTGTGGGCAGCCTCTCCCTCAGGAGCCACAAGGAAAAGGCACTTCCAGCCAGGAGAAGAGACTTCCACATCTTTGTGAACAGCTGGGTGTGGATGAGAACCCCCACCTGGGCTGGGATCAGTCCCCAGGGGGCTTCCAGGAAAAAACAAAAAGCAGGAATTGGACCCCAGCAGCTCCTCTGGCAACACTGGGCAGCACATGGCTTTTATCTGTACAACACTGGAAAAACCAGCATGGACACAAGTGGGGAAACCAGACCTGCTTTTAGCCTGAGGAGAGGCTTGTCTGCTTTTCCCCAAATCTCTTGGATAATCTAACAGGAGATACTGCTCCCTGCAAACCCACACTGCTGGCAGCAGGACCACCAGTGCACCCGGGAGGCCTGAGGCACTTCTCAGCTCCAAAATGGCTTTTACAAAGCATCACCCCTTGTCACCTGCATCAGGGGGCCCAGAGAAAGGTCCCTCAGCAGGAAGGGACCTGGGAAACATGAGCAGAGAGCTTGGTGCTCCTTCCAGCCCTGCTGGATTTCAGGAGCCTGCAGCACCAGATAGCACAGGGCCCTGCTCCTGGCTGTAAGGCAGAGATAAGGCTCCTGCAATTGCAGGGAAAAGAGTTTTCCCAGCCTCAGGTTTGCAGGAGGAGGGCAAGAACAGCACAGGAGGCAGAGAACAGCGAAATCAATCCAGAAAAATCCATTTTATCCATGCTGATGAATGGAGGGCTGGCTATCAAGCAGATGCTGCTGCTAAAAGCAGCCTTCCATTTCAGTGTGGGCTTCTTGAAGCTCTCACCTTCATTCCTTGCAAATGAACAACAGGAGCACCCAGAGAGGCTGCACACTTTGATAAAGCTCAAACAACACCTCAGCTGACTCAAAACCAGAACTGAATGTGTTTCTGGTTAAGAGGGCAGCATAATTTATATCTTAGAGCAGCAAAGGGGGGAAAAATCCTTCCTTAGCTGCGAAGCAGAGGTCCTGGAAACAGTCAACAGCTTTGCTCTTCCGCCAGCAGTTGTCTCCATCCCTCTCCTGTGAGGAATGGGTTGATGGGTTACCTCAGAGCTTTGTTTTGAGCTGTTCTCCTTTATAATCTCCCTCTAATGCACGACTCCAGCTGTCAGTGGAAGGGGAAAGGTGATTAAATCAGCTGGTGAGGACTCCCTGCAGGAAGGAACAGCGCGTGCAACGTGCGCAACACAAACCTGCAGCTCATTTCAAGTTCCCTTTTCCATCACCCTGCAAGCTGACACAGCTTTAGCTCCACAGCAACATGGACTTATTCCAACTGCTTGGAAAAGGGAAAGGGCTGGTCACTTCCCAAAGGAAGATTTGTGAGGTCCCAAGCAGTATTTCTGGTGCTGTGCATTGCTTCCTTTCACAGTCTGTGTGACAGCAGTTCATCTTTGGGGTTGTGCCACCCCCAAAGGCATTTTTCCTGCCTAGGCATTGCTTGGCACAAATGGGAAACAGCCTCTCCTTCCCAACAGTCTGTGGTCTCACAGGGCAGAGGGGAATCAAGAAACTTCCTAGGAAAAAATCCAGGCTGAGAGGTGTCCGGGAATTTCTCAGGGGCTTCAGGGCAAAGAGGTTGTCACCAGATCTATGAAGCTCAGGGAGAAGGCCATGTGTACAGGGGCACATTCTCACTCACCCTGCAAGTAAATCCCCTTCACTTCCCCAAACTGCCTGCACCAGATTTTCCAGCCACATTAAGGAGTGCAGGACACAGATGCCAGCAGACTCTGGAAATTTTACACCTGGAGACATTCCTAACTCTTACACAAACAGCACCTGGAAGTGAATGCAGAGTGAAAAATGGATTTCCAGCTCTCCAAGAGCAAACCTACCTGAGGAAAGCACGAGACTGCTGCCAGCCCACGATTTCAGAGCTGTTGTGGAGCTGAACCTGTCTCAGGGTCTGCTTTTTGTTCCTTATTAATCACTTTCACGAGCCTTTGCACTTTTGGATTCCAGCCTGACTGGAAGCAGCAGACACTGGAAAGCTCAGAGAGCTTTCCAAAGTGTGAACACCCCCCACTCCCCGCTCTTGGAGAAGGTTTAGTGCACTTCAGGTTTGCATCCAGGCTTCCAGGGGCTGAGCCAAGCACTCACCCCTCTCAGACACACAGGGTGCTCACCTGTCTGGGAGTTTCCAACCTGAAATCCAGGCTTTCATCCTGAAGTATCTTTGGAAGAAGCAGGGCCAAGAGATCACCAGGTGCAAAGGAGCTGAGATGGTGCCCAGGGAAGACAGCAAAATACCAGGGCTGCTGATGGAAAAATCCACTTTCCACCCTTCCCCATAGATCTCCTAGGCTCCATCACCCTCATCCCATAATTTGGTTGAGCAAAGAATGCCTGGCATTTGCTCCACAACTCAGGCAAGGTTTAGAAAGCCTTGAATGACGCCAAAAATCAAACGTGGGTGAGCGAAGCTGCCTCTGAGCCAAGGGAGCCAGAGCCTGAGCAGGGAAGAGTCTCCCTCTCCCTCTCCTGTTTTATTCTCCAGCAGTACAATGAGGGCTATTCTCTCCTGGAAGCAGGAATCCAAAGCACTCTGGTGCTTTAGGGATGGAGTGCAAAGGGAAGGTATGGATCCTCCTGTGCCAGCCAACTTCCCATAAAGCAGCCATGAGGAAGCACTGGAGCTGAACTGAGGGGAAGCCGTGGGATTGGCCTTTCCAGCTGACTGCTCCCCTCAAACCCCTCAACCAAAACGTGGCATTCACCAGGCCAGACAGGATGGGAAATGAGAAGAAAACCTCTCTCCCCACCACCACTCCTCTTTATAGAACTGCCACCCACCAAAGGCACCACCTTGAGGTTTCAGCCAGCCCTGGAACAGGGTGGCTGAGCTGGGGACAGGAGATCCGATTGTGTCACCAAGGGCCACACAGTGCAGCATTCCCACACCTTTGATCCTGCCACAGGGGAAAAGAGAGCCAGGAGGGAGCAGGGCCCTGCCACAGAGGGCTCCTGGGCTGCTCCATGGAGTCACATCCTGCATTCAGGTGCTCTGGTCTCAGATATGTTACCAGGATTGATTAAATTGATTAAAATACTCTCTGGAGTAACTCCATGTGGTTGTCATGGATAACCCTGAGCTGAACAGTCTTTGCCCAGGGCAGTGAGTTGTGGTTAGGTTGTGAAGGGATGCCTGGAAGAAGGGAGAAGCCAGCTTGCTGCTTGGGAGCCCAGAAATGTGCTTTTCCTGCCCTCTCACACCTTGTGGTCCCTCTGTGGGGACCAGTGACAGGAGGGAATGCCAGGGAGCTGTGCCAGGCTGGAGATCAGGGAAAGGTTCCTCCCCCAGAGGGTGCTGGGCACTGCCCAGGTGTGGCAGTTGTATTTTCTGGAAGAATCCCTTTGCTCAGAACTTTTCTCTGAGGCTTCTCAGCTTCCCAGGAGAAGAACCCTGGGTGAAGGGATTTTCCCAGAAAATACCACTGCCACATTTTACAGGTTTTTTTTTTTTTTTTAGATTTTAATTATATGAAAAGGCTTCTTCTCTGAGAAGCCTCAGAGAAAAAGGAAAACAATATGATCTGATTTGCTTCTCCTGTGTTTTGTTGCTTTGGAATGTGGTTGGAGATTGTTTACCCACAGGTGATTATTTCATTGGTTTCATGTGAGTTGTTTTGACTCATTGGCCAATCAGGGCCAAGCTGTGTCAGGGCTCTGGAAAGAGTCACAAGTTTTCATTATTATCCTTTTGAGCCTTCTGTAAGTGTCCTTTCTGTATTCTTTAGTATAGCATTCTTTAATATAACATAGTATGATAAAATAATAAATTAGCCTTCTGAGAACATGGAGTCAGACTCATCATTCCTTCCTGCCACGGGGCACCCCACAAATACAAGATCCAGGCTCCCCAGGGCATGGGCACATCCCCAAAGCTGCCAGAGCTCCAGCAGGGTTTGGACAGCCCTCCCAGGGATGGCCAGGGTGGGAGGCACAGCCCTGCCCAGTGCCTTCACTCCCCTGGGACTCCCAGAGCCCAGGCCCCAGATAATGAGGACATTGGAGAGTTGTGTGCCCGCTGGATGAAGATCCAGGGAGTGACCCTGATGGCCATGGAGCTGATGGGAACAGATCCTGGTGAGCTGGTGATGATGGGAGCTGCAGCAAGACCCACCCTGATGCACAGCCATGACTTTGGCTTATTGTGCATCCCAATTCCCCACTGCAGGACACACAAATGTGCCTGTAGGTGGCCCAGAAACACTGGCTTATAAAAAAAGGGAGGGAAGAAAAAAAAAAAACAACCAAACCCTCAGAATGAATGCAGCGTCTGTCACCCTTTTGCAGAATTGTTATGTTTTTTGTGTGTAGTTGGTGCTTGTTTTCCAAAGATTTACATTTTTATGTGTGTGTCACTCGCTTTTCATGCATTCGGAGACCTCGGAGCTTAGAAATTCAAAACACTTGTCAGTCACGTCAATCCTTTTGGACAAAACAGAGCTGCCACTTGGATGGATTAAAAAAAAGCCCACAACAAAACAACAAACAAAACACACTTTTCTCTCAAGCTGTGACTCGGTCACCCCGCTCAATGCGGGCAGGACAATGTTCAGAGAAAGCAAAAAGAAAGATCTGAGTTTTCATACTCATCGGTGGAACTAAATTGATTAAGGTCATTTCCTAGGTAGGTTTGAAATCTTCTGCAACAATTTTTTGCTTTTTTGAAAAGAAAAAGAAAAGCCTTCCCCCACCACCCTCCAGAAAAAAAAATAAAAAGGGAAAAGTCAGCACAGCAAAAACATTAAATCTGCTTGGGTAACTCAGAATGTATGTTGGCAAGGCAACATATCTCAGCTTGAACAGTAAACCTGCTATGTCAGAGGCTCTGCCACATATGAAAGAGGCTTGGGTTTCAATATCTCATGCTGAATTTACTGCTTTTCAGCCTTTCACGGCCAAGTATTTGATGTCTCTCCTTTTACTGCTGCAATCGATAGGGTGACCTTACGTAAGAGTTTCCCGACCTTTGCTGTTGTCAGTATTGTTCTGCTAAAATGTAATTTAACTCTTTTTCTTTAGTCTGGAAACAGCACTGTACAGACAGCAGACACGAGAGGGGCTTGGGGTTTGTTTTCCCCCCTTAACCTAAAGGCAAGAGGCACCATCCATCATCAGAGTTGGCTTCAAACCAGAGGATGACAAGAGGCATCATCTGCAGAGGGTCTGGTTGGTTTCCCAGTGCCTTCTTGTGCCTTGTTAGTAAGTTAAAAACCCCAAAAAGCCTTACTCTGATGCTCATTCCAGTGCCATCCTGCTCAGTGTTTTAGGATTGAGGGGTCTCCCTGGATTGGTATCTCCTTGGCACTACATTACAGCATTTCTTACATTTTTAAATTACAGCATTTCCTTTACCTAAGGCCTTGAATGTATTTCACATAATAAAAACAAAGAGATCAAGACTTTATGAACAAAAAAATAATTGTTTTAAAACAGCAACTACCAAAGTGGAAGGAGGCTGATTTTTCTCGTGGCAGTGGATGTTGGAGAGTCAGCCACATGTTTTAGACTTACAGCTGGCTTATCCATGCCAGGATCTTTGGGAGCCTGGTTTGAATCCCATTATAACCCTGGAATGCAAGTCCTCTTGTGGGAGCAAACTGCTATGATTATCCTCTGCTGTGCTGCTGTGATTTCATCTCTGAGCTCTGGCTGTTGTGGGTATTACTCTGCATTAGCCATGCAGATGCACACATCACCACTCACACCCATACATTTGCACAGGATTATGGCTGAAATTCCTGATCACGCTTATAAAAAGCCCTATAAATCCCAGAGAGCTCCTTTTAAACCAGCAGCATTATCCTACTGTAAATCCGGGGTGTAAGTCGGAGCAGGCTCTGCCTCAGATGCTCTTCAGCCACACGTCCTCATGGAGCAGGGAGCCTAAAAGCAAACCCTGGGCTCTGCACAATCCCCCCCAAAACCCATCCCCATCACATCCCCAGCCCCACACCCCTTCACTTTCTAAAGTAGCAGCTCCACTCTTGTCATGGAGGAACTCTCAGAAAGAGAGTTAAGAGCTGGGCTTTGGCAGCGCTGCCCCCGCCCCCACGTGCTTCAATATTGCTCACAGCTGAGTTATTTCTTGCTTAGGAATTTTAACTGGCTTTTATGCTCAGTGAACTCGTGAAAGGAGAGTACCTAAAATCAGCAGCGCTGAAACCATGAATTAGCACAAGGAGAAAGGGGCCAGTTGGGTGTTTCTTGCAGTACATTATCTGCATAACGCCAGAGGAGCTGATTTAAAGTCACTGTGCTACACCTGAACGTCGTTTATGGCTCATAAAAGGAAAGCTGTGTTTAAGGAACAATAAAGCAGCACTGCACTTTCTGTGGAAGAAGAGAAATAAAGCCTTTCTCACAGAGCAGATGCATTTTTTATTTGCTCAGTGCCTGCCTCCAAGGCACGTGGAGATGCTTTACCAGAAAGCCCAGGAGTTAAGCAGGAGGACTTGCTCCAGGTTACGGATTATGTTTGATTTGTGCTCATTTTTCCAGCCAAGCCTTTACACAGCAAATTTGACCTCCTGGAAAAGGTAAGACCTGAATCCCCATAGACACCTGTAGCTGTCAGAGGAGCAAGGGAGATCCCCAGGCACAGCAAGCCACAAAGCCACAGCAGGGAGGAGCAGGGACCCTCCATAAAACAGAATCACAGAGTCATGTTGATGGCCTGGGAGGTCTTTTCAAACAAAGACCAACCTGTGGTTAATCCCCATTTGTCACCCAGCCCAGAGCACTGAGTGCCATGTCCAGTCTTTCCTTGAACACTTCCAGGGATGGGGATTCCATCACTCCCCAGGGCAGCCCCTTCCAATGCTTAACAATCTTTTCCATGAAGAAATTCTTCCTGAGCACCCCAAGTTCCAGGCTCGGGACGTTTGGCCAAACAAAGTGACAGCAGCCAGCACGTCAATCACTCTAAGTCACAGTCCCATCACAGAAGACACCTATTTTCACTCACCTGCTATCTGCTGATAAATTCCCTCACTTCAGTCTCCAAGGAGTCCAGATCCACACTTTGGTCTCAGTGCAAACACCAGCTGGGCTATTGTGTCACACAGGAGAAAAGCTCCCTAGAGCACAGACAAGTTTTTAGCTATTACACCCCTGCCAGTTTGATTTTTGAGACTTTTGAGCATGAAACCAAAGTCCTAATGAGAAATACACAATTACAAACTCCATCCCTCCTGTCCCTCTGCGTTGTTCTACCTTCCACCCATTTCCCATCCCCTGCCCACTAAGCCCCTTCCCACAGAGTCATGGCCACCTCAGGGGCCCTCAGCAGTGCCAATCCCTGGAGAGGATTTGGAGAGAGGATTGGAAGGTTCCCACTTCCCAAACTGCTGGTGTGGGGGGTGCTGCCTCCCAGCTCCACTTGTCCTTTCAAGGGACAAGGTGAGCCCTCACCTCCAGGTTTTCCCATTGACAAGCTGGAAAGGATCCATGTGTGCACAGTACTGACAGCAAGGGTCACAGTCCTGACCTTTCCCTGCTCCCTGTCTGACCCTGCTTTTGGAAAAGGCACCATCACACCACGATTCACCTCCCCGAGGAAGAGGCCTGGAGACTTTATCAGTGTGGTTGAAGCAGCAGGCCTGCAGGATCTCCCCAACACTCAGCACCACCCGGGCTCTGTGCAGGGCTGATGCCGCTCTGTGAATACCAAACTGCAGAGGGAAAGGGAAAAAAAAAAAAGAAATTCTGCGAGTTTCTGCCAGTGTAAAGCTACAGCACCACGTGAGAACAACCCACTGCCTGAGAGGGAACCTGAACTGAAACAGTTCTGCTGCTCTAAAATGGAAAACACCCTGCAGGGGGACAGGAGCAGGATGCTAGAGCTGTATCCAGCACACACAGCTGCACACAGGGATGCTGAGGGGAAGGGAAGCAATGCCCAGCTAAAGCAGGGCATTAATTTCTCAGCATTAACTCATTTCAATGTCAGCACGAGGGAGAACTTCCCTAGCAGCTTAAGGTTAACAGGAAACTTAAAATACCCACAGTGCACAAGAAGCAGCAGCACAAAAAGCAACACCTGCTCTGCTCTCCATCCTGACAGCTTCTCTGCACCAAAAATCCTCTTTCTTTTGGGATTTCTCCCCATTTGGGAATGCACTGGTGCTTTTTTAGCAACACCAGTACGAGGAGGGGATGGCAGACTTAACATCTGTTTTTACAGGACGACCTTTGAGGAGGCAGTAATGGAACGTGTAGAGAGAAATAAAAACCAGTCATTCCCAGATTGTTTGGCTGCTGGGATGGCAGAGGGATGAGGGCATGCTTGGATTGAACAGGAATTTCAGTGTAGCACTGCCCTGGAGCAGCAAACACAGCTGGGAGATATCATGATTTGACATTAAATACCTTGTCCTGAGGTGAACACCACCACAATTCCAGTCCTTTGCTGGCTTAGAGCTCCACTTGAGGCATCCCACAGCGCCTGGATCCTGCCCCACTCGGACACTACAGCCCTGCAAATCCACACCAAAGGGAAAAAGAGATAAAAAGGGATTTAGTGCTGTCAGGACTGCTAACCCCCAATTCCACAGCCAGCAAAAACCACAGAGGGCTGAACCTGGATTAGTCCAAATATCCGCTCCATCTGCACACTTCTGTATTTTCCTTCCCCGTGTTTATTTCTAAGCTACAAACACAGCTTTTTATCAGTCCTAGCGGCTTTTACCTCATAAATCCATCACTTTTACCTACCCACCAGCACAGACCTACTCCTCCCTGCCCTTCCCTGCTCACCCTGCTCCAGTGCCGTCTCCCATTCCTCCATCAGCTCCTTCTGGCCACCAAACACCAGGAAAAATCTGACTGACCTGTCTGCTCCTGCTCCAAAGGACTTAGGCGGCCTTGAGATCCCTCCTTTTTGGCTTTATTTTTTTTTTCTTTTACCTGAGGAGAAGGCTGGCAAGTCAAACCACTGGTAGGCACAGGTTTTGTTTTCTTTTTCTCAGATCTTTATTTTACAAAAATAACTTACAAATAGAGACAACTCTCAGCAGTAAGATCACTCACTCTGTGCAGGAGGATACAGCCTGGTGAAGCAGGGGTGTAGGAGTTAAGGACTCTGACAATACTGTTAATTTTAACATGATGGCAGCTATATTACACTACATATATCTCATGCTCCAGCATGTGGGTGTGACACCACATAAAGCCATGGTCCATAAAGTGTGCCAGCCAGGGAGGATGCTCCCAAGAGATCATTTCCATCCTATTTATCAGCATCCTCTTGGAGCCAAACGGCCACCTAACACTCAGAACTACAGCACTCTGGATACACTCATCAGCAATATACTTCAAATACATGATAAAAATATATTTAACTTTCAAATACACTTGTATAAGGTACACCAAGAGGCAGAAAATAAAGTCTCGAGCTTTTAAATACAACACACACTATATATAAACATACACAAGGAGACAAGAGGGAATCAAGACGTGGAAGGAGAAGCTTATCCATGTCATCTATGGTACACAATGGCTTTGTCTGCTAGGAAATAATTTCCACTTGCATAGCATTGTTGAGGAGTCCACACTGGGCTAGGAGGAGAAAAGGTTTTTCATTTTGGTACCACTTCCACTTTGCAACTGATCCTACTCTTAAATTACACTTTGTCCTCTCTCTTTTGTAGGCTGGAATTCACGCCGCGTTCGTAACAAGCACGTTGAAAGGAAGGGGTAGAAAAAAAATAAAAATAAACAACAAACCATAACGCACACAAAAAAAAAAAAAATCAGGTCAGAGAGTCAAGGAAGTTCCTTTCTGGGCTTGCAGTCATTTGGCATTTTGCTCCAGAGCTGAGTATTCTGCTTCTGACACTCTGGAGGCGTCGATGAGTTTGGTGAGGCCCGTTTTGGCAGAGTACTTGAAAATGAAGGCTTTCATCAGCTCGTATCTGTAGTTGCGGTTGATGAAGCTGTACAGGATGGGGTTGACGCAGCAGTGCACCAGCGAGAAGCACTGAGTGATGTGGAGGGTGGCGTAGAGGAAGTTCTCCATCTGGCAGCTGATGGGGATGAAGTGAAGGCTGTAGAAGATGTCCAGCAGGACGGCCACGTGGTAGGGCAGCCAGCACACCAGGAACACCACGACGTAGGAGAAGATGATCTTCCCGTTGCTCTTGCGCTCCTGGTCGCTGGAGGTGGAGATGCTCTTGGCCAGGAGGAAATAAAACACGGCGATGACGGGAAAGGGGATGAGGAAGCCCAGCACCACGGAGATGAGCTCCATGCCAATCAACCACTCCTTGAAGCTCTCCTCAGGGTAGACGGGCCTGCAGTAGGTCTCGCTGTTGGAAGAGACTGTCTTGAGGTAATAGGTGTCCGGGAGGGAGGCGGAGAAGGCCAGGAGCCACACCAGGATGCAGATGCAGCGGCGGATGATCTTCTTCTTGCGGCTGCTGGAGTTGGTGAAATAGGCGACCGAGAGGTAGCGGTCCACGCTCATGCACGCCAGGAAGAAGATGCTGCTGTACAAGTTGATGGAAAATATCAGGTGGGTTATCTTGCATGTGATTTCCCCCATGTGCCACTGGTTGTGCTGGACGAGCGAGACGACCCACACGGGCAGGGTGATGACGACGCACAGGTCGGCGATGGCCAGGTTGAAGATGTACAGGTGGGTCTCATAGCCCGTCATTTTGGCCTGCAGGTTGACCCACACCACCACCGAGTTGGCCACCAGGCCTATGACGAAGATGAAGATGTAGAAGAAGGACAGGGTGTAGAGCAGGGCGCTCTTGTTGAGCGTGCCAGGGCATGTCGTGGCATCCACCGTGATGCACTCGCCGCTGCTGCACGTCCAGTTGATCTCCGTCAAGTTGGCCGTCTCCAGGAAATCCAGGATGGAAGTCAAGTCAAGCGCGCTCATGGTCGCTCGGGTTGGAATTCAAGTGACCTAAAGGCAAAACAGGATTGAAAGAAATGACGTAAATTACGGAGCTATTTCTGCCGCTGTGTCATACCGGGACGCGCCGCTTTAGTAACAGCCTGCTCTTGCCAGGCACCTTCCATCAGAGCACTCCGTGGAGCAAAACAACCAAGACACTCAGCAAAACTCATCTGCTTGACAAAAGAGGAGCAGCACCAGATTTTGTTGTGATTTTTCCCCTCTCTTCCAGCTCACATCTGACATCATCAGGTTGGCTATCGTCCCCGGGTGTGAAATCTGCAAAGTACACCGTGGCCAAATAAATGTCAGGCGACTAAATCTGTCTCCTCCAGCAGAAATGATGCTCCTATCGCTTTCAGCAGGGGAACCTTTAAGCCATTTCATCTGCACTCCCTCAAGCACAGTAGAATTGATCTGGCTGATACATGGTACCGTAAAACATTTACCACAGGCTCTGGTCAGCATCTTGTCAAGTCATACAGATGCATAAAAGAGAACTGGGGAACTAAGGGGCTTTGTACTCCTATCCAAACTTAAATTTAAATTCTGCTCTGTCCTCCCCCCCCTCCTTTCTATTTTACAAAGTATCCCCTGCATTTAACAATCATTACACAGCGCTGAGAAAAAAAAAAAAAAACCTCAAGAGCTTGACTGCTGAATAGATCTGCTGGTCTTAAGTTTTCTTTTTAGGAGAGTGCTTTGATTTCAAAACACTCCCCCAAAAGTTGGCTCCACAACTGCCTCCTTTCCACCCTTTTGCTTTTCTATGTCTACTTTTGCTGCCTCTTCGGTGTTTTCTTCTACCTGCAGGCAGTGGACAAAGCAACTTGTTAACTTCCTCACTAGCAGAAAGAAAAGGCCCTTAATGGCTCACACAAAACCCCAAGTGGGCTGATAACTCCCCTTGTGCTTTTGGGGAGGTGTAAAAATGCTGTCCCCCTCCCTGGGACCCTCAGTAACACCCACAGGCCTGTGCACATGATGGCCAGGCCAGTTCTGGAGTGCAGGATCCAGCCTGGGACCCAAAACAAAGCTGTTCCCAAGGGATGGATCCTCATGGCTCCACCTGAGCTGGCCCATCAGGTCAGCCAGCCCACCCATGGACACATCCAGCATCCCCTGCAATGGTCACCCTGCTCTTCCCCATGACCCCACAAAGAGAGGGACCAGCCTGGGACAAAGCCAGCGTGGCCAAGCGACCAGAGAGCAAAGGGGATCTCCAAATATCCCTGACCCCACCACAGAATCTCTTGGGAGGGTTTCCAGGAGCACAGAAGGGAGGGAGATAAGCAGGGAAGAGCTTGGATGTGTTGAATACCCTCTCCTCACCCCCTCTCCCCAAAAAGGGAGACACAGCACCTCTCCATCTGCATAATCAGCTCTTCCCAAAGCTCCCACCCTCCTGCCTGTCAGGGACAGAGGCTCAGGAAGAGAAGGGAGATAAGGGGGGAGATTACCCGAGAGGACTCAAGGCACTATTGTCCCAGCCGAGGGGAAGCTGGTGGCACTAACAATGAGGGGGGCCCTGCACACATTCAGGGGAGATCAAATCTCTCCACAAACAGGCCCAAATTGGCCCGTGAGGAGATCTGGCCTATGCCTTTCATCCTGCTGGCCTGATGAAAGACGGAGCTGAGACTCAAACCAAATTAAGCACGGCTTTTGCTCAAACACTGGCTAAAGAGGGAGCTGAGCCAGTGGCAGCTCCCCGTCCTGGGATAGCCGATCCTGGGCTCATCTCGGGAAAGCAGAGAGTGATTTAACCCACACTATGCAGGGCAGAAGGGCTGATCCACCCTCCCAGAGCTGCAAGTGGGACAGAGGGATGGGGCTCCTGCCAGACCTCACCCAGGGTCCCACTGCACGCCCAGCACAAACACTTTCCACTCCTCTCACACACAGGAGAAACAGCACCATCCCCAAGTTCCTGTACCTCAAAACTCTGCAGCAATTAAAGCAAACTCCCTAAAAGCCACAAAACTTCCAGCCCCATGGCAAAAGCTGCTCCTGCTGGTGCTTGGGGGCAGAAAGAGAAGCACAGCAGGAGGAACACCCTGCTACCCCCCTGACACGCCACAGTAGGAGCATGGGTGGGCCTGGGCTTGTCTGGAAAGGCACATGGTCTAAAACAACAGGAACAGGCTCACTCCACATCCAAGACCCCATTTCAGGACAGGACTGTGACCACGCAGCTCCAGCACATACCTCATGGAGAAGAAACTCAAACCTGGCTGAGGGGTGTCAGATTCCGACAGAGAGGCAGCACCAGGGCAGCAGAGAGCCCCTGAGGCTGGGGCTCACACCAATGCTGGGGACACCACGGCCACCACAACCGCAGCTGGTGGCTCAGAGCCACCCTGGGGATGTTAGGGAGCGGGAAGGATGCTCGGGCCGATCCCAGCCGAGAGAGAGCACGGCTGCTGCACACACGTGCATCCATCTGCCTGCGCCTTCCGCATCCCCAGCGCGGCAATAAAAACCCGACACCGAGCCGGCCTCCCAGGCTCCAGTCCCGCCGGGGAGGAGGGCTGTGCTCACAGATTACAGCCCCGCAAACCCGCCTGTAGTCTGGGATTAGCTGCTGTAACCCGAGCTCCCACTCCCACCCAGATTAGCTGGGAGGTACGGGGAGAACCCACCAGACAAACCCACTCAATAAAGTCACTCCGTGCTCCTAAAAAAACAACTTCAGCGCTCCCTGCAGACAGCATAGTATCTGAAAAACTCCTCAAGGAAGCTAGGGCTGCAATTTGTGTCCACGACACTGCAAAACTCCTGCAGGCCATCACCCCTTCCACCTGGCAGGCACATGTGCTAAATCCAGCCGCTGCTAGTTTACAGGACAAGAAGGAAAGGAGACGCACCCAAAATCCTGCTCCAGAGCCCCAGAGCTGTCCCTGGAGCTGATGCAGCCTGCAGGAATGAATCCTCCCCATCCCACTCCTGCAGGCAAAGCAAACAAGCACCAGCATCCCCGCCTATGAGGGCAGCCCAGCACGACAGGGCAGCGTCAAAACCCTCAGCAATGTGCGGAGCATCCCACAGCCCGCTCCTGCCCGCACTCAGACCTGCCTCCCGACCGCTCAGGGCTGCGCTCTGCCCTTCCCAAAGGGAGAAGGAAAAGCCAGGGTGGCCGGGCGGGCTGTCACCCGTACACCTTCACCCTGCCCGTGTCCCGGCTCTCCAGCATGACGAGGCGGCCGCCACAAGAGGACACCCATGCCCGCAAGGGGCTTTGCGAGCCCCACAGCCCGGCACATTCAAACTCTCCGGCAGAAGAAACAAACAACAACCGCGGGGGAAGGAGCAGAGCCGAGGATCGCACCTGGGCGCGCAGGGGCACCCACACAGGGGAGCGGCGGCCGCTCCAAGCTCCCGCAGACCCTCCCGCCACGGGAAACCCAGGTGGCGACAGCCAGGAGAGGCTCCCCCCACCCCGTGCGAGCCCGGAGGGACGCGGGGGAGGCTGCGAGCGCTCAGGGGAGCGAGTCCGGGTCCCGCAGCCCCGCGCCCGGGGCCGCCCTTACCTCGGGGCCTAGCGGCAGCGCTGCCCGAGCGAGTGAGCACAGCCCTGCCGCCAACGCCGCCTTATATCGGCCGTGAGGGGAGCCCGCCTCCCGGGGGCGGCCCCGGCCGCCCGGCCCCCATCGGCACGGCCCCGGCTCGGCCCCAAAGGCGTTCAGCACCGCCAGAGATCCGCTCAGCCCAGCCCGAGATCGGCCCCAGATCAGCCCGGCCCAGCCCCGGCTCGGAGCGGCCCCGGCCGGGTCTCCGGGAGCGGGAGCGAGGGGTGCGGGCAGCCGGGGTAGAGAGGGGTGATACCGGACACGGAGGGGAAAACAGGGGGAAAGGGAGAGGGAAAAGCGGGGGAGAGAGGGAAAATGAAAAGGAGAGAAAAAGAGAGCAATAGAGAGGGAAAATGGAGAGAAAAATGGAGAGGGAAAAGGGAGAGAAAAAGGAGAGAGAAAGAGATGGGGAAAAGGGACACAAAAAGGAGGGGAGAGAAAAAGAGAGCGAGAGAGGGGGAAAAGGGAGAGAAAAGAAGAGAAAAAGAGAGCGATAGAGAAGAAAAAGGGAGAGAAAAGGAGAGAAAAAGAGCGATAGAGAGAAAAAAGGGAGGGAAAAAGAGAAATAGAGAAAGAGAGAAGAAAAAGGGTCATAAAAAGGAGAAGAGAGGAAAAAAGAGGGGAAAAAAGAGGAAAAGGGAGAGAAAAAAGAGGGCAAAGGAGAGCAAAAGCAGGAGAAAAAGAGGGAAAAGAGAATTAAAGAGAGGGAAAAGGAGGAAAAGAGGGAAAAGGATAGCAAAAGCAGGAGAGAAGACGAAAAAGAAAAAGGAGAAAAAGAGAATCAGAGGGAGGAAAAAAAGGAGAGGAAAAAGGAGAGAAGAGGGAAAATGAGAGGAAAAGCAGAAGAAAAGAGGAAAAAGAAAAAGGAGGAAAAGAGAATCAGAGGGAGGGAAATAAGGAAAGAAAGAGGAAAAAGAAAAATAAGGGGAAAGGAGAGAAAGAGACAGAAGAGGAAAAAGAAAAAGGAGAAAAAGGAGAGAAAAAGAGGAAAAGAGAGGGAAAGAAGAAAATAGAAAAAGAGGGGAAATGAGAAAAGGAGAGGAAAGAAAAAAATGGAAAAAAGAGAAAAATAAGAGAAGGAAAAAGAGAAAAGTAGAGAAAAGAGAAAGCAGGAAAAGGGGGGTTAGAGAGAAAAAGTGAAAAAAAAAAGGTGAAAAAAGAGAAAAAGAAAATGTGGGGAAAGAGGGAAAAGAGAAAAAAGGAGAGAAGAGAAAAAGGAAGATAAAAATAAAAATACAGAAGAAGAGAGGGGAGGGGAAAAGATGATGAAAGAAGATAAAAAAGTGGAGGGAGAGAAAAAATATTTTAAAAGGTGAAAAAGCAGGAAAAAATATGGAAGACAGGAAGAAAATTAAACAGCATGTCTATGGTTGTTTTCTATTTCCATTTGGTTTTTTCCTGCCACAGTAAAGTATTGAGGTAGACAAGGCCAGGGGAGGCAGCAGATCTCACCTCTGCTCCCTCCCCAAGGGCAAGAAAAACTAACACCAAGGAAAAGCAGCAAGAAGCCAGGGAGTCACTGACTCCAGGTGAAAATCCCCTTCCTTGCACGGCTCCTGCAAGGTGTGGGAATCAGAAAAATAGAAACTTCCACAGACACTGAAGAGTTTGATCTGCAACCTTAGAAGAAGCTTGGATTAATGTGAAAATACAATACACAGACATTAAGCAGAAAAATCATAAACTGATGTTTCTATAGTTGTAAGGAAGAACATGCCTTAAATAAGATACTGTATTGATAAGATGGTGAAGGGTTTATAGAGTAGGAAACTGCATTGATGAGCTGGTGAAGGGTTTATAATGTAGGAAATCGTATTGATAAAATGGTGAAGGGTTATAATGTAGGGGTGTCATTTTACAGAGTAACTAAGAGTTTACAAGTTTTAATAGAAGCATATCTGTGTACATGTGATACTATCCCATTAGATAAAAATATCCACAGTGCGGCAGAAATAAGTAAAAGTGATAGCTTAGAAAACCAAAATAATCTCTGTGACAACTGTCTATTAGTTTAGAAAGTTATACATTACCCTGTAACGAAGAAACTTGTGACTGCTCTTGAGCTGTGGTTGACTGCTGCTCCTTTACAATCTCACAGCCTCTGAGACTGATGTTTATCTGGGCAATAAATGGTTCCTAGCCCAAAAATAGTCCCATGCCTTTATCAGAAGCAGCAACACTGATTCTGAGGGAAAGGGGGGTCAGTCAGGCTGTGTGTCCCAGGGAAACGCTGGGACTGATGTCCATCCACCTGCCCAGCCCTGCCAGCAGCACTGACAGCTCCCAGGGGTCTCCACCTGGCTGCTCCCAAAATTCCAGGTGAGCTCAGCCCCCAAACCCTCCCCCTGAGCCCACACCGACCTACAGCTCCTAAATCACCTCAACAGGGCTGAGCCACTGCCCAGCCAGCACATGCAGCTTAGCTGACACCTCTGAACCACAACTTTTTGGAAGATACAGGGCTCAACTTCAGCCCTTGAACCTGTCCCAAAAACCACATAATCCTACATCCACAGGCAATTAACAGGACAAGGAGAAATGGCTTCAAACTGAGAGCAGGTTTAGATGGGACATTGGGGAAAAAAATCTTTCCTGCGAAGGGTGATGAAGCCCTGGCACAGAGAAGCTGTGGCTGCCCCATTCCTGGAAGTGTTCCAGACCAGTTTGGATGGAGCTTGGAGCAGCCTGGGATATTGGAAGGTGTCCCTGCCCATGGCAAGGGGTGGCACTGGATGGGCTTTGGGTTCCTTTCTGGTTTGGGTGCCAGGGAACAAGAACAGAGGGATGAGTCTCCCACCATCCCATGTATTGTATTTGTGGGGTCCCTCGTGGCGGGAAGGGATGATGAATTTGATTCCATGTTCTCAGAAGGCTAATTTATTATTTTATGATACTAGATTACATTAAAGAATACTAAACTATACAGAAAGGATACTCACAGAAGGCTAAAAAGCTAATAATGAAAACTCCTGACTTTTTTTGGAGCTCTGACACAGCTTGGCCAATGAGTAAAAACGACTCACAGCAAAAGCCAATAAAATACTCACCTGTTAGTAAACAATTTTAAAACACATTCTAAAAAAGTAAACCACAGGAAAAACAAATCAGATAATTATTTTTTACCTTTTTCTCTGAAGCTTCTTAGCTTCCCAGGAGAAAAATCCTAAGCAAAGGGATTTTTTAGAAAATATGAATGTAACACCCATGGATGGAAAGGGTGGGATGTAAAGTGTCTCATCTCCCTTCCTGACCCCTGCTCGCCCTGGGTGAGGTCCTCCCAACTTCACAGCTGTTGGTGAGCAAAGTGTTTCAGCATCTGCTTGAATTCTGAGTGCTTGCCCAAGTCCATGGATGTTGGTGGGATTGAAGCACAGTGATGTCAGAGAGTGACAGGATTAGGTTTAAAAATAAGCAGGGACTGAAGAACTTGGCTGAATCAGGCTCTGAAAATCCTAGGGAGATAAAAAAAAACCAACCAAAAAACCAAAAACAAAACTAAAGGCACCCTAGCAGCACTCTGATCACTTGGCCAAAAAAGCAAGTGGAGTGGTTTTGCTTTACTTGGTGTGCCAGAAAATAACATCAAAAAGTGCAAAGTCTTCCTCAGCTCTCCAAAAGTACCAGCCAGCACCTGGAACCACAAAGCTGCTGCGAGTCCAGGAGTCACAGGCAACCTCCCCTGTCCTGCACTTTGCCCAGGGCAGAGCCCTCACTGCCCTCTCTGAGTTCCTCCTTTCAGGTGTCATTTTATAGGAGCACGTTCCTCACAGGAGAGCCAGGGCCAATTCCCTTTTAGCTACAAAAACTGGATTTTGCTTGGTGCTCGGGCATTAAAAATCTGCATGATGCAAAACCACCTGCCTAGAACAGAGCACGCAGAGCTGGGAACCTCAGATAAATCAGCAGAAGGTCGAGCTGCTGCCTGCTGCCTGCTTGCCATGATTAATTGGTGTCTGCCACCAATCCAAGCAGGTGATCCAAGAGATGTGATGGCAGATTGCAGCTGCCGTGCCCGGCAACTCCTTGGAGATGCAGTTGTCCAGGTGATCCATCACTTACTGAAAGGAGACAGGCTGGGAGAACTGGGATTGTTCAGAATATTCTGGGGAGACCTTAAAGCACCTTCCAGTGCCTGAAGGGGTTCCAAGAGAGCTGAAGAAGGATTTTGGATAAGGGGAAATAGCTTCTCACTGCCAGAGGGTGGGGTTAGATAGAAGAAATCCTTCCCTGTGATGGTGGGAAGGCCCTGGCACAGGGTGGCTGCCCCTGGATCCCTAGAAATGTCCAAGGCCAGGCTGGACAGGGCTTGGAGCAATCTGGGATAGTGGAAGGTGTCCCTGCCCATGGCATGGGTGGAATGTGATGAGCTTTAAGGTCCCTTCCAACCCAAACCATTTTATGATTTAGGAAAGCAAAGCTCTGCAGTTTTCACCCTGTTATGGAGGAGTCTGTGGCAACATGTCAGTGTTGGGCAAAATGCAGCACTGAAAGCCAGATCATTATTTAACTGCTTTGGTTTGCATTTATGTTTTGTTTAACTGTCTGAACTACAGCAATATGTTGTTTTTTTTCTCCAAAAGCACAATTTTTACTAATGGGGTAGGGGAGAGAAAAAATCCTGAATTTCTCCGAGTCCTCACAGCTTTTCCTTATTGACTTTGAGAACACAGGCTGAAAGCACCCTCCCTTTCTCTTCAGGCTTCCCTTTCCAGCTGGGAGGCAGATCGAAGCTGACACCCAGCCCTGCCTACTCAAATCAACAGAGAAATTAAAAATAAAAAGTAAAAAACTCCAGTTGGCAGCTTCGAGTGCTGGGAAGACACAGGTTTGGGAATGAGAGAGAAGGCCAAGAAGGCAAAGTGCAGATTCTGTTGGGTGGGGGAGCATTCTGATTGCACAGCAAGTATGGGAATGGGACAAAGGGGAAACATTTCTCCAGTTGCACAAGAGAGGGTTTGCGTGCAGCAGGAGTGAGGTGGGAGCAGCCTCACACACACACACAGAACAGTGCCAGGAGCTCAAACACCCACCCAGCCACACCAAAACCCAGCACAGCCCTGGAGGAAGGCAGGCTGTGATCCATGAAGTGTCCAAAGGGGAAACCCAGCATCCTGTGCTTCCTCTCTCTGCCAAGACAGCCAGCCCTGTGTCCTCTCTTGGTCGTGTTCCTCGCTGCATTGCTGGGATGATGGATGGATGGATGGATGGATGGATGGATGGATGGATGGATGGATGGATGGATGGATGGATGGATGGATGGATGGATGGATGGATGGATGGAGGGAGGGAGGGGTGGATGGAGGAACAAGCCCCTGTGCTAACAAAAGGAATAAAGAGATGACTGCGTCAGGAGTCACCTCTAGAACGGCAGCAGAAAGGAAACGAGCGGCACGTTTCCAGCAATGCTGCCCAGCTTCACTTCCCCCAGCAGCAGCAGCAGCAGCAGCAGGGAACAATCAGGGCATTTAGTGCCAAACCCTGCCCCCAGCAGCCTCAGGGAAGCCCCAGGGCTGTTCTCCTGTCCAGCTCCATCCTGTCCGGTCTGGAACAGACGCACGATGAGGAAGGCAGGGGGAAGAGAGCAGGGAGAAGCAGCCTCCCATTGCCAGGCAGGAGAAGTTCATGTGCTCACAGGCAGCTCCAGGAAACCAGAGTCCTCCTCTGCACAAGGATGGAGTGAGCTAGAGGTGCCCCCAAGCTGAGGAAGCTGCTTAGGGGGTAGGAAAGGCAGCACTAGAGAAACTGTGGCAGAAAGAAGCTGACCTCTTAAAAGTGGAGAAAGAAGGAAGAGAAATGCACAGAGAGGCTGCCAGGGCAACCACAGCGCATTCTAGGGCAAGGCTCCTGCTTCCCCTAAACCACTAAACCAAGCAATAAAAGAGAAATCACAGCTCAGGACTTCCCTTCCTCCTCCACAGCACCCACCTGTTAGTTCAAAGGTTCATGAGATATTACATTTTTATCGCAAAAAGCTGCTTGGGGGCTCGTTTCCATCTCTGCTGCAGCTCCAAGGCTGCATTTTCAGCTTCAGCACCACAACAGTAAGGACCACATTGAAGAGGAAGATTTTCCAGCATAAAGCTGAGCTTCTTGGGCTGTCACAGGCCTGCAGCATCTGTGGTTTGAGGCAGCACATGCTGGAAGCTTTGTGAAAGCTGCTGGGAGGGATCTGTGTTTTCCAGGCCCTGTCCGGCGCGGGGACGCTGCCGTCAGCTCTCGCCTCCTGACAAGTGATGGTGAGCAGCTCTGATTCAGAGAGACAGCTCAAAGCACACAGTGCTTCACGTGGCCCTCTTCAGCTGGGCCACCCAGGCTTTTAACCATTCTCTGGCTTTGTCCACCCAAAGACAGAATTACGGAGTTGTTTAGGTTGGAAAATGCTTCCGAGATCATCGAGTCCAACCTGTGACTGATCCCCACCTTGCCACCCAGAGCACTGAGTGTCACATCCAAGCATTCCTTGGACAGCCCCAGGGATGAAGGAGAGAGACACAGCAGGAGAAAGGTTTAAGGTCGTGTCCACCTGCATGGCAGGGCATTTTCTGTCAATCCCAGCAAGCTTTCCCAAAGCCAAGCAATAATACTGCAACAGTTCCAGCAGGATCCGCTGAGGAAAGTGCAGGCAGAGCAATCAATTTGCTATTTTCAATGTAATGAGAGCTTTCAGGAGAAATCAATTGGTGGTGGAATTAGGAATATGACCTGTGTAGCCAGTAATTATAGAAGATGGGTCTCCCCTTCACAGTTCATTTCCATCTTACCCTTTCCACTAAATAAAGGTGTTACCAATGGATGTTATTTGCTGCTTCTTAATCTGCTGTCAGAGGCATTACTGCCATTTATTTGAGAGCGTGCCAGAATGTGACCATGAGGAGGATAACATCAAACCCTGAGCCAGAAATCCTGCCTGGAGCAGCTAAGCAGGCAGCAGAGAAGATTTTTTCAGAGACACTGATTTTTACATAAACATTATTCAAAAACTTCTCCTGTCCTCATAGCACACTCTCGGAATAGCAGTGAGATGTGAACATGGCAAGGGTGGGTTTTGACAGGAGCCATGCCATGGAAATCTGCATCAGCAGCAAGTGGCAGGCTGGGGACAGAGAGAAGAAAGCAAGGAGCTGGAATTAAGATGATGGGATCCCCCCCACCTTCACTTGCTTCCATGGGAAAGAGCCCTGTAGGTGTAAAACAGCTAAATGTTACAGGCCGGTAAGAAATAAAAAAATTCATTAAATCGTAAATCTTTTGGAAAGGGGATCTACTGGGGAGATTATATTCACTTCTCATGGACATATTAATTCAACAGTGGCATATCATATTGTTCTCTGCAGGGGAAAAAAGACATATTGTTTTAAAGTCTGATTTTTCGAGCAGTCCTTGAGGAAGGAAAGCAAATATAATCTTGGCAAGGAAAACCGAGCGCACGAGCACCGAGAAAGGGACATTAAACGCAGGGCCCAAGTCCCAGCTGCTGAAAGTCAGCGTGGTTTGACTGCAGTTCTTGGAGCTGAGCCCGTGCATGGGAGCTGAGAGTGAAGGTCACCTCCATTTAGCCACAACTCCTTGAAAATGTTAAGTAAGTGAACACAAAGGGTAATTTTTTACTGTGAGCAGTCACTGTTTGCCCACCAGCAAACAGGTGAGAAGACAAAGACATTGCAGCTGCTTTCATCTGACATTTGGTGGTTGGGAACTGTCTGGTCATCTCCTTCTAGATAAATTCTGGCTCAGCAGAAGTGGAAATTGCCAAGCTTCTCCTGGCTCTCAGTCCAGCCACACACTCAGGACTTCAGAACTCAGTAGCCACCTGCAGAACATGGGCTCTCGAAAGCCCTGCTCCAGCTGCTGCCCAGCCTAGGCTCCCTCCATGCCTGGTCTCCATTCTCCAGGAGGCTCCAGTGGCACGTGCCAGATGCTCCTGCTGCAGATCCAGCCCCGTCTCCTGCCTAAATTGCATCACATGGAGGCAGATAAAGCCCTTCCTCCCTGGAGAGACCTTTCCTGGCAGACACCTTGCACACAGCAAGTGGGGCTGGCTGCAGGCCCCTTTCCACAGGTATGGTCACACTCCACCTTTGGCTTCCCACCTGTCTCCTGGCCACACAAATTTTGTGTTGCTTTGAGAGAGGAGCATCCCTGCTCCCTTTTTTGCTCCCTGCCTGTCTCCTGGAGTGTATTTTTTCTTAGGGGAAACCTGTGGATTGTAGAAAAACACCTCAGGGAACAGCTACAGGAGGGTTTTCAGCAGACACACAACTCAGTGCACAGTAACTGCTCGTGCCCATGGCCTTCCCCTTGCCATCCAAGGGAGTTTTATTCCAGAGGAACAAGGGGAGAGCACAGCTTAAGCTCCCCACACAAGATAGTGGGGACCACAGAGCAGCTCTTGCGCCATAAAACAATCGATGGCTGTTTGACCCCGTCACACTCTCAGCCAGCTCAGGCACAGATAACCCAGCCTGAGCCATCAGAAAAGATGGGATTTGCTTATCACTCAGACTGCACAGGCCACTCTGCCCAGGAGAGCTCACACATACAAGCTCCTGCAGGATTTCTAGCTCTCCACCTTCCCTTTGCCTGGCTCTCACACTGACAGCTTCCCCAGCATTCATCCCAACGAGGTGTGAAATTTGAAGCATCACCAAAGTGCACACAGGGCTGTTCCTAGGTAATTACACGAGCAGATAAAGTAAAAAAGGGCTGATGAAACATTAACCACGAGCAGGCAGAACAACAAAGGCAGTGCACCCGAACCACAAAGACTCTTAATGCAGCATTAAGTCAGCTGGACCTTGGTTGTGTATTTGCCATGTGGATTCAATACCTCCTTGAGATGGAAAACGGGAATAAAGCCCTATTTTTTCCACACCTGGGCCAGGCTCCTAGTTGAAACATGCAGTTCATACCAGCCAAACACTTGGACATTTAATTTCTGTTGCTGAGGTCCTTAGCAATGGCTTTAGGTTCAAGGCACACAGGCAGCAGCTCATAGCCCAAAACCATAGGAAGCCAGAGAGGTTTTAAACTACTCCAATTATCCAATGTGAGCATGAGAAGGAGGCAATGTGGGCTTTAGCTTCTGTCCAGGGCCCCTGGAAACTTAATCCTAGCTGATTACACCATTTCTTTTCTTTTTTTTTTTCCATAGAAGAAATAAACAGTCTTTTGTACCAAACATAAGGCTGCCTTATTTTGAAGGAAGATTTATCACCCAGGCTAAATCCATGAGTTCATTCTGGTTTTGTCCCAAATCTTCAAAGCAGTGTTTTACACATCATGACACAGTATCAGCTGGTTCTGCCCCTGTGCCAGGCAGTCCCCAATAGACATCCCACTTTTCTTTATAAAAAATAATAAAAGAATGCAGACCATCTCATCAGTTGTTTAAAGCCTGCACAGCAAATTCCACACAGGCATGTCAGAGCCATGCAAACACATCCATAAGGACTGGCTTCCCTGCAGACCACAAACACCAGCAGTGTGTTGGGGCTTGGAGTGACCTGGGGGTGGAACAAGATGAGCTTTAAGGTCCCCTCCAATCCAAACCATCCTGGGGTTCCGTGGTGTGACACTGCTCAGTGGAGGGAAGTGACTGATGGGTGACAAAATCTGCTGAAATAAGGATTGCTCAGTGCCTTCCCTGCACCAACAGGGGCTCTGTTGTGCTGAGCTGAAACCTTGAACTCATTACAATGTCACTCTGTCTCTGGATCCCATATCCTGTGGGGGAATCTTCTGGGAATGTATTTTGGTTCAGACTTGGGTCAAGGAGAGTTGACTTGACCTGAAAATAAATCCAGGCGATCTCAAGCTGAAGAGCCATTGACTACTGTTTGCAATACAATAAAGTGAGCAGATCAAACTGGGCTCAAAGCCAGGCTTAACATAAATCCAGGCAAAAGGGGGAACAAGAAGATGCATTCACCACCACGACAAAGGGGACATTTTTTACATTGGCACAGCTCAGAGCAGCGACTGAAAAGCGCTTCCCAGGCAGCATTTCAGTGTCCCATATGGTGTGTGCTGCTTAGCTGTGCTGGTATCTCCAACAGACTGGCAGCCAGATAAGAGTTACACCACTTGGGTGTGTGTGAAAAAAAGAGGTTGTGGGATTTTAAATTTTTTTTTTTCTTCTCACCATTTTTAACGTCACTAGCAGGAGTTCCTCTGCTTGCACACAGGGCAGCTTTTGTGAGAGGTATTTTATATGGATCCCCAAGGAAGGGTCTCAGTGGCCGGGCTCTGAGCTATATTGTGTGCACGTGTGTGTAATAACTCTCTGCAGCTTTTGGTTTACAGTCCAGGTTGTAATAACTCACTGCAGCTCCAGGATGAAATCTTCTCCTGGCTCACTGTACCACTACCTTCACTGATGTTAGCCTTTCTCCTCTTCCAGGAGCTGTCAAAATGTTTGTTGGATAAAGCAAGTTTTGATCCAGCTGATAATTCCCAGATCCCTACCCACATCCTCAGAAAAAGTGGCCATCCCCCCAGCTCTCCTCCTTCCCAGGGCTCAGCTCCACAAGCAGCAGCTTGATCCACCAGCTCTTTGCCCACAACACAAACCCCACTGAGCACATTTTCCAGCTCCTCAACGAGGCTGGTTGTCCAGCAACCCCTCAGGAGGATCCTCTGCCCAGCCAGCAGATCAAGCACAGTAATTTGGCCATTTTCCCAAAGTTCCAACTTTACCAGCAAAGCTGTCCCACAAGGATCTAAGGAATGCATCCTCCAGGACAAGCTGTGGGTGATGACAACATCTAGTGATGCTTGGACATCACCTTTTCCTGTCCCTCAGAGCTCTCCTAGCACAAGCCTTTACACATTTCCAACCTAGAGCAGCTGGTTCATCTCTGGATAAATATTAAATGGAGTTTAGTCCTTCTGCTGGCATTCATTATCCACTGCATTTTACAATGAGGAGCTGGTCAAATCCCTGCAGCTTTCCCAGACAAAACCAGCCAGGGTTTCAGGAGATGCTTTCAGGAGATGAAGGCAGCCTCTGTGGGAAGACATGAGCGCCACATTCCTCATTTGAGTGCAACTATTTATAAACACAGCTCAGGGAAAGCTGCATATTTATTTTTTTTATTGCATTAAAACCCATTTTATTAACCAACCGGTACTTTAATGTGGATGATGCCTTTGTTTATAAAATAAATTATGCTGTTTCCTCGCATCTCCCACTGTGATTGCACGATTCCTGGTCAGATTGTATAATGTTTGATCTAAGAATGTATAAACTCCACTAAACAAAGCTGCAATAGAAAGTTGAATAATAAGTCGAGACTCCAGCCTCTCTCAGGTAAAAAAAAAAAAAAAAAAAGGTGAGTTTGACAAAGTAACATGCTGAGAGAGCCTGGGAATCTTTCTGATGGAATAAAGTATTTTAAGAGGGGCTGAATATTCCAACTCAGCATTTCCCATCTGCACCTTCTAAAAGTGACAGGGACTTCACCCCTGACTCAAGCAAAATCTTCACAAATTGGGATTTCTTTTACAACTGTGTGAAAATTAACACTTTCACTTGCAATTAGCAGCATCACAGCCCTGCTCACACTTTTGCTGCAGAAACAAGCTGCACATGAATATTCACAGGCAGGCAATGCCATCTCGAGGAAACCAGTGCTGGGGAGGGCTTTACCTGTCTCTCCTTCAGACACAGGAAGGGCACAGATCAGTCTCTGCACAGGGGTTCTGCAGGTGGTTGCCACTGCTCATCTTGGAGAGCTCTGGGACAATCATGGAATGGTTGGAAGGGACCTTAAAGCCCATCCCCTTCCACCCCTGCCATGTCAGGGACACCTTCCACTGTCCCAGGCTGCTCCAAGCCCTGTCCAACCTGGCCTTGGACACTTCCAGGGATCCAGAGGCAGCCACAGCTGCTCTGGGCACCCTGTGCCAGGGCCTGCCCACCCTCACAGGGAACAATTCCATCCCAATATCCCATCTAACCCTGCCCTCTGGCAGTGGGAAGCCATTCCTCCTTGTCCAAAATGTCCTTGTAAAATCACTTCTCACCTGAGAAGAATTTGCTCTGCTGAGGCAAGTCTAGGCATTATGCACGTGGAAACTTGAATATTTTTTAATGGACATAGCTTTCCTTCCCAGAAAATACTCATCATCACAGTAGCTGAACTTCTCAACCCCTCTGTGTTTGCAGGACCATCTTAACACTCCTTTATATAAGTCAGTTCCACTTAGAACAGCAAAAACATGAGCAAAACCAACCTGGAGATTTTCCAGCCACCAGGAGAGGTCCCAGCAAGGAGAAGACCTGCCCAGTCCTTATCCATGACCTGCCCCTTCCCTGCTCAGGTGCCAAGTGCACTGCAGCCACAGCATGAGAGTCCTTTGTGCACAGCTCACACCACTAAAACCAGCTGGAAAAGAGGGAGAATTATTGATTTTAATATCATAAGCTTGACATTGAGGGAGTTAAGCAGCTCTTTTCAATGCAGCAGTCTTCAAAGCAAAGCTGTGGCTATTTCAAATCCATCTTTCCTGGCCAGTGCAATAAAGGCTGAAGGAGCACAAGAAATGCAGGAAAGGGAAGGCTCTAAGGAGGAGGAGGAGGTGGGAAAAGCTCCAGTGCTGCCTCATGGATAGTCCCATTTCACTGCTTGTGGCCAAGCAGTGAAAGCCAAAATTATGAACTCAGTTACCAACCAGACCTGGAGCAGAAGCTGTGCCTAGAACTTTAAAAATCCAAGTGAAATGTCATTCCTTGGTGGTGTTCCATCCTTAAGCCAGGGTGAAGTCATCCCCAGGATCTGATGGGTGGTTCCATGACGTCCTGAAGAGCCAGAGGCCACCCTGCTCCACCCTTTCCAGGAAGGATGGGCCCATCCTCTCCTCTTTCTGCAGGACCTTCCCTTTCCAGGGCTTGCTCCAGCACCTTTCAGCTGCACCAAGGCACACAAGATTAAAAAAGTGCTGGTTTTCCACTGTCAAAGAGAAAAAGGAGGTTCCCTGAGGCTGCTTTCCATTCTCTAAACAGCCAAAAAAGTTGTTCTCCACTATAAAAGAAATCTGGAGCTGATCTGAAGCCCATCAGTGGAAATTTGTGGAGTCCTTGCTGTCCTCAAGGAAGCCAGGAGAGCGGAAAGCAGAGAGCCACACTCCTCAGAGCTTAAAATATTTACTTAAAACTGGATGCCAGGAAGGTGAACCAAAATGATGCTTGAAAAGACAGAGTGGCTATTTAAGGGATGGAAAGACAGGTTGTAATTATAGGGTCATGGGATAAATTTAACATGGCTCATCTGAAACATATTGAGAACTGATTAGGCACCCAAAATGAAACAAACACCTCTAAGTCCTTTATTAACTCTTGCTTGGAGTAGCAGAGGAAATTCAGTTTGAAAAGCAAATGCCTTCTCACTTTGCAGAGAATTTTATAGGGATGAATCAGGTACTAAGGTTCTTGCCAGCAGTTGTTTTGCTTGGCTGCCTTAAAAGCAAACAAATAAACAAACCAAAAACCCCCAAACAACTCCTTGATTGAAACTTCAGGCTAGTCCTGGAAAACTCCCAGCCCACCAGTAGAGCTGCTGGGGAGTGTTCCAACAGGCAGGCTTTGGGCAGAAGAAAGGTTTTCTGCCGAGAAAAAAAAAGTTGAGTTTCATGGACATATCGTCATGGAAATATTTTCAGTTTTCCAGCAGGATAAAAATTGAAGGAACAACATCTTAATTTTCAAGGTTAAGTCATCGTTTGGTCTAGATCAGCTGCTGTTCCCCACCCTTTGTGGGTGAAACTTTCTGCTGGAGTTCCCTTAACATGATTCATCCAACCCTCTCCCAGGAGAGACATTGCTTCCTTGGCATCCCTCCTGTATCCTGAGAAACACAGTCCAGCCAGAGGAGAATGGAGGCAGCTGCTCCAGGCTCTTGCACAGAAACAGGAGGACTTAATCATGCTCTTGACACGAAAAAGAAAAGGATACATTTGGTTTTGAACCAAGCTGCAATGACGAGTCAAGCCCAGCGCTGTAATCAGCACACGCCCACCGCTGCCTCCAGGAGCAAGGCAGGGTAATTTATGGGTTATTACAGGCAACCAGGGGACAGCAGGATTGCCACCAGGCCAGCTGCCACCTCTGCCAGTCCCTCTAAATCCTCTGGATCCCCCAACAAGCTATGGATGGCCAGATGGATGAAGGAGAGGGCAAAAGGCACTCCCAAACTGTTCTGCAAGACCTTCACTGCTGTTGAGCAAGAGGCCCACACATGATGATTGCTCTTGCAAAACAGACATTACACACACTTTTGGGGCTTTCCCAGGCTATCAAGACATTTTGGCTCATCCTTCAGGACTTGGCATGAAGTATTTATTAGCACAGACAGGTGTTTGGGTAGCAGGGATGGCCAGCCATGGTAGGGCAAACATCTGGTGCCCACGACCAGTCCCTCCAGAACAGCTCCTCGGGCCCTGGCCATGCTGGGAAGTCAGAGCAAACCAAAGATGGATTTAGGGCAGTCCCTGGCACTCAGCATTGGTCTCACAGTGTGTTTGCACAGAGCAAAAGGTGCTGCTCACTGTGTTTGGGCTGTAACCATCAGTAACTCCTGGGCAATCTCAGGAGTTCAGGGCAGGTCAACACGCCATGAACAATTCCTGTGCTCCAGAGATCAACATTCAGCAGTGACTGGTGTTTACTTCATACCCTGAGTCATACAACCACTGTTAGCTCTGCCTCAGCTAATTTAAGCAGACAGGGGTATGCTGATGCTATCTCAACACCTCAAGGCTTGTTTTGTCAGAGGACCCCCACGCCCTGCCTTACCTTCAAGGATTTGCTGGCATTCAGCCTGAAGGAGCAGTGAGCTAGAAATCGCAACGTGGAGCCAGAAATAACTATTCCTCTCTGTTTACTCACTGAGCTGCAGTCTCTTGGCCTTCCCACTCAAGGAAAACTTATCTTTGTAAGATTTCAACCAGCATTTACATCCCTATAACAAATCCACACAGAACTTGAATGAGCCAGATTAAATGGCTACGAGTGTTTTCGAGGTCATTGAAGTCAACAGAGCAAATTTCCTGTTGGGCTTCTCTCAAATAATGGAAAACAAAGCCATTTATTTACTCTCAAAAAGTATCTGGGATGACATAAGCCTGCTCTCACCAGCAAGAGGCAAGTGGGGCTTGTAATCCCTTGCATACGTTTGGTCATTGAGGTCTTCCCTGAGCTCCAAGTGGAACTTCACACTTTGGGACAGCTGCTTTTGGAATCCTTTAGGACATGATGCTACCAGCTCAACATCCAGCCTACCAAGTACTTAAACAGAAACAACACTGCTGAGAGTGAACAGGATTCAAGAAGCAAAATTACCATGTCTAAAACACCTTTTAGGTGTTTCAAACCCTCCACATGGGTTCAGGAAATTCTGAGGCTCATTCCTACCTTTTTTTTCTCCTTCCTGCAGGTGATGTGAGGGTTTTCATGTGAGCCTGGTACATGTCAATGCCATCTGTAAGGACCCTCATTCCTGGATATTCACCAGTGTTTTGCTGCACAGCTGAAAAATGTGAGAAGGAATAAATTATGAAGCATCTTGAGCAATCATGCACTCCTATGAGGCACTTAAGATTCTTTTAGGAAAAATGTACAACTACATTACAAAGCCCCTTGTTCTTCAAAGTGATGCTGATGCTGCAGAAAATGATAAATCAATACTGCAGAGGGCTTTCAAAACTGCTTGTTCCTTAGGGTTTATGAGGGGGCTCTGATGTCCAAGTTAAACGTAGGGGTTGCATGCCTCCAAACCTATGTTCTTCCCTTCTGTGGGCTTTAGGCTGCCAAATCAAATGCAGAAATAGCTTCAAAAAGGGTTCAGAAGATGTAGGCGCACCCCAAGAAGCTGAGACATTGTGCCTGCTCTTACAGACACAAAGCCATCTGAAGTACTGAGGGGCAGCAAAGCTTTGACACACGGAGAGTCACGAGCTGCTGGTGACACGGAGCTATTGGCAGCTGCCCAGCTCATTATGCCCAGCCATCCTTTGAAGGCTATCGTTCTGTGGAACAGAAATCAATACCCCACACACTGCTACGAGCTGAGCCTGAGGCTGGGACACTGGATCACCGGGAAAGCAAGGAAGGGGATAACACACAGGGAGCCAGCACAGCCTCGCCTGATCCTGAAATATGGAGTGAAGAGGGGCAGCCAGGAACACAAAACCTTCAGGTTCCTGCTGCAGGGAGCCTGGTTTGTGGTCCCTCCACACACAGGCAGGTGCTGCTGATGGGTCCTTGCCATCTCCCTGTGTGGCCAGGCTGATGTCATCAGCCCCGTGTCAGACTGAGGGCTTTTACAAACACTGCCTCCGCTCCAAACCCACCATCACTTGCTACAAAAGCACTCCTTTATCTTCACAACATCGTCCCAAATTGCACAGGAAACACACCTTCCAGAGGCGCATTTTCATATTGGTCACCCCTGGGGATCTGTGTCAGCAATGGATGAAGAAAGGCTCTAAGCACATCCGACAGGATCACTGTTGTCCAAGGCTTTGGATCTCTTTGTTGCCCTATCAAGACACGGCTCCGACCCGCTGGGCTCGTACCCCTCAATGCCAGGGGCTGGCTCCAGCTGCTTTTCATCGCTGTCTAAGAAATTATCACAGGAGACTTCATGCAATTAGGCCTCAAAAATGGGCATGTCAGTCCTCCAGGGGAACTAAGCCTGCTTCATGAAAGCCACTTCAGCCTTTGCTTTCGCTGCACAAGGTGATTTTTTTACCCTGAGGATTTCTATCAAAGCGAGACACTAGTCAAGACACAGCAAGCCACTGTAGTTTTCACCTCTTTGTAGCTTATCAAGGTGAATGTCAGTGGGAAAAAAAATTTAAAAATCTCAGAGGTGACCAGGCACAGAGATGGCCATCTAAAGTTACATACTTTGGTACAAGATAAATAAAAAAAACCCACCCCTCTGTTTTTAGTAAAAGCAAACCTGGTCTGTCTCAGCGCCAGGACTCTGTTCAGAAATCAGCGAGGGGAGCGTAATGAGCTGCACAAAGGCAGCCCTGTCACACCTCGCTGCTCCTCCCTGCAGACTGAAACCTCTCTCAGGATGCTCAGCCTGCCTGAAGGCACCTTCCAGCCCCCATTCCCAGTGTCCTGGTGCCTGGCCTGGCACCAGGGTGTGTTTCAAGGCCATGCTTCTCAGGGTGGCTCCGGCGTCCTGCAGGATTCAAGGCACAGGCTGCAAGCTGCAGGTCCTGCACACAAGGAATACCAGGGGAGGATGGATAGGGATAATATTTGTTCTGAATGTGTGTGCTGCAAGAGCGTGCTTCAAACCCAGCTGTGCAAACAGAGAAAGCAAGGAGAGGTATCTCTGGTGAAGGCCAGCTCTGTGTGGAAGGCTCTGGACAGCACAACTCCTTTTTCCTCCTCCATCCATTCCCAACCCTCCCTGATCTCTGCAGCCTCTCAGCTTCAAGACACACGTGGGGCATCCCCAGAATTAAAAGCCTGCCATGTTATGATTGCTTTAACGAATCCCTGCTGAAGCCAGGCTGCTGCATCTGGCATGTTCAGCCCACCTGGACTGGAGCTCCAAATCAAGGTGATGCTCTCGTCTCAGCAGCCCACGTTGAAATCCCAAGGCTGACAGGATTAAGGAGAGGGGACAGGAGTTGTCACTTCACCACTTCCCTTAGCATCTTCCTCTGAAGAGCTTAAGGCTTCTTACATGGCCAAAACGTCTCCTGCATTTTCTCTGCTCATGAAAAGCAGCAACAAATTGAGACAAGGTGAAGAACTGAAGATTTCAAAAGTTGCAGCTGACATTCCCACTGGAGAGATCCAAGCTATTCCCAGAGAATCCAAGCTATTCCCAAGAGGGAAACAGTTCCATCTTGAGAAAAACCCCTACATCTTGCATTTTGGCTGGGCTGGACTCCTATAACATTTATTTTCACTGGCAATTTTTGCCTATGCAGCACCTGCTCACCCAGACCATCCATCACTCTCCAGCTACCCAGGCATTCCAGAAAATAAATTGGATAAATGTGGTCCAATCCTTCTTTTTTTTTTTTCCTCCTGGAAATGACACTTAATTCCACACTGAAAACAAATAAAAGCTGAATATCTTTCAGTGTGAATGACTGCAGGATTTCACTGCAGATGTTTTAACCAAAATATTTTCTAAACATCTTCACTCAGCAAACAAGGACTGAGCCTGTAACTTCTTATTGTGCTTCACGTTTTTATTGTGTCTCTGAAATGAAGACATCATAAAACAAGTTAGTCTTGATCCCTTTTTTCCTTTAACTCTGTGTTCATGGGAAGCAACAGGATGAACTAAAATACAAATTTACAGATAAAATTCATATTTAGCTTTATGGAGAAATAAAGCTCTTTATTGCTGGACATTTTGACATAGATATTTCCTTACTGTGGCTGATCCAATCTGCAAAATTTCCTTTCATTTTCAGTCTGGATATAAAATGTCAGTGATCCAGGGGATAGAAATATTTGTAAAATGTCAAATTTTTTCCTGGCCCTCACCAACACACAGGAATTGCCAGAAAACAAGCTAGAAGATGAGGAATTGATTCTTGGCTGAACTACAATTAAGTTGTAGCTTTGCCTTCCCTTCCAGAGCTTTATTAGGCAGATTTTATTTGATGAAATCAATTATACGGCACGCTGGAGATAAGTTAGGGAATTAGCTTTGCTTATGCTAATGCCTATCACTCCGGGGTGGTTTTGCCTGGGAAGGAGGTGTGGAATTTAATGTGATTTATTTAGGAACAGGCCTGATGATTCCAGGAGGGGAAGATGGCTGCAGGGAGGAAAGGTGAGGGCAGAGCTCCTCAGGACCATCACCTGTGGCATCTGCCCATTCCCTAACATATTCTTCCCCCAGCACACAGAAGTCCTGTGGACATTTTGAACACTGGAAGGGGCAGGGAGATGTCAACTCCTTCTGGAGCTTTTGGTTGGGGTGGTTTCACCCCTTGCTGGACTAACTCTTGGCTTCCTTATTTCCAGTTCTGTTAATACAATACCAGCACTAGAATAATGCAAAAAGGGCCTGACAGAGCCTGTGCCAGTGGGGAGAAATTGCTTTCCTCTCTTCTAAAAATAGGGCACCCACCTTAAGCCAGCTCCAGGTGCTAAGGGCACAGATTTTCACTGTTGCTATTAACCTATCTCATCTTGAGATCCTTTGGAATTAAGCACCTCTGCAAAGGAGGGAAAGCCTTTCAGTACCCATTTGACACTGGACAAAATCAAAGGCAAGTCCAAAGGCTTCACCTGATTGCAGAAGGGGACAATTATCTGCTAATGATGGTGCCTGGAAGGCTTGATGACACAGAGCTGGACACAAAGCTTAGGAAGCACAACTGGTGTGAGTGCCACCTCTCCTTCCAACTGCACCACTCAGACTGGGAATAAACTGGAGACACTGGTGGTAAGAGGGCCTGACTGGATTTGACACAGAAATCTCTCAAAAATTGCTCAAGTGTCCTCTTGCAAACCAAGATTTCGCAGGCTTCCAGCACTTCTTGATAAAGCAGCACATTTCCAGAAAAGGCAAAACCAAGTGAGCAAAGTCAAACCCAAGGCTTTGTTTGCTTTAGAGCACAGGAACCAGCCCTGAGGAATGAAACCTTATCTGGTGCCTCTAACAGGCTGGATCCCTGTCTTTGCCTTGCTCCCAGGTTTCCTCCACACAGGCTGGCCTCTGAAGAGTCCTCCTGTGGCCACATGAAAGGCTTTTCACACCCCTGCATGGCACCAGCCTTTAATGCAGCCCAAAAATCAAACCCACTGCTAGATCCCTTCCTGCTGGATCAGAGCTCAGGCTGCTCAGCCTTGGGTCCCCAACATGCAGCCTAAATGTACCGTGAAAAAATCTGGAAGCGGAGGCACTTAGGCTTTTAATAAATGGAGATTTACTTAGTTTGAAGCTCAACATCAGATTTCTGCTGTACTTAAAGTAAATACCATCCATTAATGAAGAAAACATGGGATTTTTTTTTAAATAAAAATAAACACACAAGAAATTTAAAAGCTACAGCTTGTAGCTTTCTAAGGATTGCTTTTAATAAATTGTACATGTACCCACTCTCAGGCATGGAAATGCATTTGACTGGGGAAAAAAAATGCCTGTCCCAGAGCTTTTTCTCCAGTTTGATAGAAGTGCTGCCAAGTTCAGGCTGCCCAAAGTGAGACACATCAGGGATGTCCCTACAGCTTGGCACTGTGTGGGTCCCTGCTGGGGGCGCATGGAGCCACACAGACCAAGCACAGAGCAAGGAGCAAGGCTGAGAAGGTGATGGAAATCTTAAAAAAAGGGGAAAACAACAACCAAAGCTTTCTGATGATTTTCCCAGCTGATATCAAATACCAGCACCAGCTGGTTGCTGGTGGATAGAGTCCACACCAAAGTGAGGGGTCTGGTTTCTGTCAGCCACAGCAACAGGGAACGGGCTGAGCCCCACAGAAGGGCTGCAGCAGTTTTTGGGGAAAGCATTCCCAAGGAAAGCAGATTCTCCTTCCCACATGCCAGCCAGGGACACCTGCTTATCACCAGCACTTCTGTGGTGACCAAGGATGGCATGTGAGGGCACACAGTGCCAGGGGCTGGTGACCACAGAGAGGGAGCAGGCACTCCTGTGTCTCCCACAGCAGAAAGTAACACAAATCCCCACGGACTGAACCCATTTACAAGTGTTTTAACCTCATTTCCACCACTGCATTCCCCTTCCCAGGCTTCCCCAGCAAGCACAACAGCAATTCCCTGCTCCCATCTCCGTGACCTTTCTGTTGTCCTGCTCCCCCACCTCTACACATGAACGTCACCTGGAAAATCCAGTCCCAGTCAGCTCTCCCTGACCTCTGCACCACACAAAAATTCCTCCTGCTAACATCAGACATGCTTGAATTAGCAAGGAAATGAAAACAAGCCACAGGAAAGGAGCGGGCTGGGGGAAAGGTGGGGATGGAATGCTAAGCAATCATGTCAAGTCACGGCTGGCCACATCCCGATAGCCGTGTCTGAGGGCTCCTTGTGTCAAAACAGCCCAGGAGCAATCCTGCCCAGCCAATCCTGCAGCTCTTTGGGCTCTTTTTGGGACACAGCTCCTTCAAGGCATTGGCACCCAGTGGCTGCACATCCCAGAGCTGCCCTGCTTTACACCAGGAGAACCCAGAAAGCACCCAAGGCTCAGCCCTGGAAAATCACCACCACTTTAGGAGATGTTTTGCAAAGTTACTGTGCAGCTGGGAGAAAGGAGCTTGGAGAGGAATGAATGAATTTTACTTGGTATTAGAAATTTGCAAAGTTCTGATAAAAGTCATGAAAATTGAAAACAAAACCCACAACAAAAACATACCAGTGTTGTTTCCAAAACAAGCTTGTTTTCCCTATTGCTGGTTCTAACAAAAACACCAGGAAATATTCCAGCAGTGGCACAAGCCACTCCTAACCCACCTCATAAAAATGGCTAAAAGTGAGAAAATAAATTCATTTTATTTTCATCCAATATCTCCTCAGCCTCGTTTTTGCTCGAGCATCCCAGGAAACAGAGTAGAGGTGAAGACAACCCTTTCAAGGTTGACCAAACTGAGGCATTGAAGTTTCTTTAATTTACCCAAGCAGAACCATAATCCCAACATATCTGCATATGAAAAACTGTCTCCCAAATTAATCCAGCCATGACTCTGTGGAGGGTAGGGAGAGACTGTCATTATATTGATGCATCTTTATATTTTATAGTTCAAGGAGGTATAAAACTGTTTCCAACACTCATTTTGCCTTTTTCATTAGCGTATTTTTAATGCTGTGATGTATTTTTCTCGTTGATAATGCTCTTAGAAGCCCATTTCCTCCAAGCATCCCTTTGGAAGAACATGAGCTGCAGGAGCAGCAACCACAGCCAGAAGAGGTGGGATCCTGAACACTCAGGTTGGGCTGCAATAGCCAAAAAAAAAGAGAAAACCAGCAGTGTCTGGCTCTTGGTAGGTTGATTGAGAAATGAGGAGGATTTGCTTCCCAGGACAGACTATTTGCTCCCCACCACATAAACTAGAAATGTCTTTATATAAAGGAACATTTATCAGTTCTTCCTGAGCTCTCCAGATCTGATCACACTGCAGTACTCCGGTCTTCAATGTGATATGGAAAGAAATAAAGTTATATGGACAGAAATTAAGTGACCACCTTCAAAAGAGCTCCACAGGTTATAACCCTGGGAGAAGACAGCCCAGGAACATTAAAGATCAGACTTAAATCCAACGACTCTAATGAAATTGTGTAGCTGCAGATGTGACTCCCTCCTTAACACACTGGACCAAATTCAACTCTGCTCCAACACACCCATGGCTCCCATCTCCAGCCTTAATGAAAGCTTGTCCATGGTTTGAACCCAGCAACAATTAACCTTGACAGGGGGAGATAAGATTCAAGTTTCAAAGCACAGAGGGTTTGCTGGGGTTTTGTGCGCTTTCATGAGGCTCTGATTATTATTTTAATGCAGTTGTTTGTGGTTTAGTTTCCTTTCCTTTTCTTTCTTTTTTTTTTTAACTCCCCTTAATGGTAACATTGAAAAGATAAAAGTTTATGCACTCGTGGCAGGAGCCAAAGGATGGCCCATGTCCAACCTACCTCCACCCCACCGCACTCCTCAGATACGCTTCCAGACAACGGGAATCAGACAAAGAGGTGCTGTGGAGACTTCAGGACTGACTGGCCTCAGACTTTTTGGAAAAGGGAGAAGAACTCATTAGGTTAAAGGGAAAAGCCAAAAGTAGTTGGGAGAGTGCATTTTTTTAGGGGCCTAAAGTAAGAAGCCAACAGATCTCCACGTACTTCCCAGCAGGAAGCCTGCAGTCATCCCCAGCACTGCTGATAGCCCCCCGTGCTTGGCAAGGTTCCACCCAACCATCTGGAGCTCATCCACCAAGGTGCAGCTCTGGGGGAGGAGACAGAGGGCCTGGCAGAGGTGTTCAGGGAGGAGGAGGTCAGGAGGGGGACGAGGGCTTTGGCTCCTGAGCCTCAGTGTGGTTTCTCTGGACAGCAACTGAGGGTCAGCTTTTACCTCTTTGTAGCTTACCAAGCTGAATGTCAGTGGAAAAAAAATATAAAATACAGATTTTAAAAAATGAAAAAAAAAAACAGCTGCAGATGGTGCAGCTGCAACTGGCGTGGAGAATCTGAGGATAGCCAGCAGTCAGTGCTGGCAGCAGCATGGAAACCCTCCCAAGAGCTGGGCCTGCTGCACTTTCATCGGTGCCATCACCGCTCTCACCTGGCATGCCCAGGAGCCACAGCAGCTCCAGCCTCGTGCAGCAATTCCTGCATCCCTTCTGCTCTTCCCAGCTGATGTTTTGATCCTGCTGGTGCCTTCAGCAGAGCTCCATCCCACTGGGAGCCAGGAGCTGGCTCGGTGCCTTTGAAGGCAGCAGTGACGCTCAGCCTCACTGAGGGCTGCTAATGAGAGCCTGTTCTCTGCTGAGGTGGAAGTACAGCTCTGCAGCCTCCACCAGAGCTCTCCAGACAATGCAGCCACGGGAGGTCTTTCAGCAAGAGGAGAGAATCAAAGCTGGGGAGCGACCTGGTCAGAGCAGCTGGGGAAGGAGATGCAGGGGGGAGGTGGGAGAGAGTGGGCACACTGCAAGCGTTGCAGTTTTCATTTTCTTCCCGTGGCCATTGGGCAGCAAAGAGCAGTGGCAGGAGAGGTCAAAGGGGCTCTCACCATGGGCAGACATCACCTGGAAGGGTTTGCCACCTGTAGGGCTAGCAAATGTGCCAGCAGCATAAGAGAGAAGCAAACTAGAGTGCAATATATACTGTTTATGTCTAGTGTCTCCCGACACACCTATGCACACTTGTGTCCCCCCCAGCTCTGCATTCATGCTGCAGGCACTGAAACCACTCATTAAGTTGAATACATGAACTTCCCTTCTCTCACCCTAAGGCTGACCTAGAGCACACCTTGCTGGAGGTGAGGGGAGCAGAGAAAAGGAAAAGAAAGCAGAGGAAAGAGAATAGGACAGGACTTTTGCCATGAGACCACCAGTAGATCACATAACCACCTCCCACTGCAGCAAGGAAAAGACAGCCCAGGCTGAGCTTTTCCTTCCCAACACATACCTCCATGCTAAGGTGAAGCTGCCACATTCTCCCCATGGGAGTCCTTAAAGATGCAGCTCACTCACCTTTTCCCAAAAACAACTCCTCAAGCCCCATGCCAGTGTTCCCAGATATTTTGTTCTTTGCTGGCATGCTGTAAGCACACCCATCTGTCTCCTTAAAACTCCTGCAGCTCTCTGCCCTCGTGCTAGGAGTGACCACTAACTATCTGATGACCACCCCTTGAGCCAGACACCTGGGAAGCACTTTTTCCAAGGGCTGTTAGGAGCCCAGGAATGGCTTTTAAAGCATGTTGCTCTCACTGAAACTAGCCAAAGTTAGGGCACAGCCTTTTTTTAAAGAGCAGTCCCACAAGGCTCTGCCACGAGGATTTCAGTCGCTGGGGAGAGGAGATTGCAAGAGCCAGGGATGCTCCTAGCCAGGCCCTGCAGAAAAGATGCACCTGCAGGCAGAAGTCAGGCTCCTCCCAGAGCCCAAACCAGCACCAAACCCACAGCTGAATCACATGTCTTCTTTCAGATTTTCAGCCCCTAGATCAAAGGACAAAGCCACAAGGGCACAGTCATCTGTCTGACCTGTCCCAGATTTTTTGAACTACCCTAGAAAGCTACTTTAGGCTTTAGGGGAAAAAAATGCTCTTGATAACACAGAAAGCCAAGTTTTAATATTGTGTGCATCATGGTGTGGCTCACAGCAGGGCACCAACTTTGCACAAAACCTAGTTCAGGGGGAAAAGTCTTTCTAGTAGCCCAGGAGCCTCTAAAAAGGGGGAAAAATGGGGCATTACACCTCCAGAAAAACAAGACACACTGACACACTGACTGCTCACAGCTTCCAAGCAATAAACGAGCCATGGGCAGCCTTGATTTTTAACAAGACATCACTAATGGTGTATTCCAAACGCTCCTGGGGCCAAACCACCAATCCAGGACTGCTTAAAAATCCCGCAGCTTGTGAGACCTTGCAGAGCAGCGCTGCGAGGTGCTGCCGAGCACGGGATGGTTCAGCCTTTGCCACATCCTTCCCTGCACGGCTTTCAAGTGCCAGCCAAGCACGGCGTTTTTCCTGCTGCTGGGTGATTTCAGATCCTTGACCTGGCAATGGTATCACATCTGCTAACTATTATCAGAGGGGAGAGAAAGGCTTTCCCCTCCTCACTTCCCTGCTCCAACCCCGCGCAGCACCGTGTTGTGTCTGTGAGAGCTGAAAGCAGCCAAGCTGTAATTCAAACAAATCAGATCTAATCACCCTTATCAGAAGGGTGATAAAATCAGCGAGGCTGAGAGGCTGCAAAAACACGAGGCAAAGAGGTATTTCTTGATGGGCATGGAAAGCCAACACCTCTGAAGAGCTGTTTTCCCTGCAGACACATTGGATCACAGCGGGGCATTGCTGAAGAGAAGTGTCTGTGCCGGTTCCCTGCCATCTTTTGCAGACCTAAAAAATGTTATTTCCCAAACTCTGCTGATGAGGAGGGCCCTGAGACACAGAGGGCTGCACTCCACAGTCCCCCATAGCCCCTAAATTTTGGACAGAGCAGTCACAGTCACTACAGATGAACTGACACCGTGCAAGCCAGACGCTCAAAAGGTGCAGCGATGGTCCCAACAAAACTTGGAGACAGATCCAGGTGCTGTGGAGGTGACCACAAGTCCTACTTTGTTAGCACAGCTCCCCAGCCCAGAGCTGGAATCTGGCACAGGCCCAGAGCTGAAGATGAGGGTTTCCTGAGTGTCAGACCCCCTTCTGGAGGACAGCACAGCCCTGGATGCTCACAGAAGCACAGTGGGGCTCTAAGGGTCAATGTGCACACAGCAACATCCCACAGCTGGTTCTCTTTGCCTGGCCACAATCCCAAACTGACCATCTCAGTGGCCCTGTACCACAACAGGAACAGTCCTTGGCAGCTTTCCTGCCTTGGGCTGCCCAGGCTTTGTGAACTGGCCTATGATGAGATCCTTCTGGTTAAGCTCAGCTCCAGAGGAACCACCTGGAGCCCTTGGCCAGCTCCAGAAGAACCTCTGCCTTGCTCTGACTCACCTTCCCGTGGCTGAGGAGCCTGAGAAGCGTCCAGGAGAAGAGCCTTGTGCAGGATGAGGCATGCAGGGGTGTGCAGACAGACAGGGAACTTCCTGACACACAGCCCTGACCTCGCTCCAGCCAGTGTGATACAAAACAAAGCTCCACTTACCCACTAGCAGGGGATGTCACGCAGTGATGGAAAAATGAGGGCTGGCAGAGACCTCAGGGGGTCACCTAGTCCAGCTCTGTGCCACGTTGGAAGAGTTAGCACTGTATTATCCCCGTCAGGCACACATCTAACCTATTCTGAAAGGCCTCTGGTAACAAAAGCAACATATTCCTGGCTTTTGCTATTTATATCCTGATTTTGAGCACTGCTTGGAGAATGGAGGGCACAGAGGGGAATTGCTGCATAATAGCTGGGAATAGCTGCATAATAGCTGAACACTGCATTACTGAAATCTTGCAGGACCCCGGGGGAAGCTGCTGAATAGATAAGTACATCTCAGTGCAAAATGCAAGGGCAGGGCCACCAGCTAGGTGACAAGTGCACATTGGAGTGCCCCAATCGGCCTGGCCAGGCCACCTGGCAGGGTTGTGACACCTGGCACAGCTGCCCAGGGTGGTGGTGGAGTCTCATTCTCTGGAGACATCCAAACACACCTGGATGTGTTCCTGTGTCACTGCTCCAGGGGGTTGGACTGGAGAATTTCCAGAGGTCCCATCCAACCCCAATTATCCTGACCTTCCTTCAGTGTGCAAGGTGGTCTCAGAGCTGCCTGGGTCCTGCAACCTTTGCCTCCCACAGAAGCTGTCCTGACATCCTTCCCAGGGATTAAAAAGCCAGGCAAATAAAGAAATAAAGTGGTGTTCTCAGCTGCATGGGAGAGGGTGTCTCTGCAAGATGGGGGTCTGGGCATATTGACACAAACACGCAGACTTTTCAAAAGAAGAGTGGAAACGCTTAGCACAAAATCCCATTAGCAAATAACGGGATTTCTGGGAGCACCATCTGTGCACCACATTGAGCACCCGCCCCGGAGCACGGAGACCCAGGCACGTTGCATATGGAAAGCCAGACAAAAGAATACACAATAATACACAAAGGCAGGGAAAACACATATAGCACGGGGAAGAAGCCAGAAGAGACTTTTTCCTCCCCATCCTCACAACACCCAAAATCCCATTCCCTTCACAGCCTTCCCAGCGTGGCTCCTGAGGCACCTCACGTCCCTTTGTGCCCACTGTGAGGCCCCGTGATGCTGCCACAGAAGGGGAGAAAGAGCTTTGACCTGAATGGGAATCAGCTGACAAACCAAAGCTGTTGAGTGTGAGGTGACACAGAGGTTTAGCCTTAGAGATGTTTTTTTTTCCCCCCTCGGGTGTTTTCCAGGGAGGTCTCCAAGATTTCTAAGGCAAGAGATTACCTGGAAAAGGCTCTGTCTCATCCGTGAGCTTCTTCAGCTCCACTGCAGCGGAAAAGTCCAGAAGCAGCCATGCTGGGGTAACTGAAAAAAAAGCAAGAGAGGATTGATGTGAGTGGGTTTTGGAGAGCAAAACAAACCCAACTTTACAAGTTGGCAGCTTGAAGGAGACCTCTTGAATGACACTCGAGCACCCTTTCTCCTCTGCACTTCCAAACGTCTCTGTCCGCTCTCCCAAGGGCTCTTCAACAGCCTCCTCCAAAACAGCTATTACAGCAATTACTGCAATTAATTGATTTGCATATCCCCAAAGCCCCATCATTAGTGCAACACAGCCAAGCGTGTTAGTGTTTAATAATATCAATCAACAATTATTCATAACATCCCGCCCCGGCAGACCTAAATATAGAGACAAGCATTCATGCGAAAACAAAAAGGAGGGGAAAAAAAAACCCCAGCAGCTAAACAAAAGAATTAATTTAGAGCAGAATTAGGATCATAGAAACAAGACAGACAAGAGACAAGGTCAGATGTCTCGCTCCCAGCTGATGTGAGACTCTCCCAACCTGCCTGCTCTCAGTTACTGAGTGAGCTGCAAGTAAATGAAGTGATTTTCTCCTTGTAGTAAACAGCCAGAGAGCTGCAATGAGCATCAACACGGCGCGGTAGAGGCAACAAGAGGTGACTTCCACAGTCTGCTGGCCCTGTTCAGAACAGCACTTCAGCTAAAGCTCAAGAGGCTCCCCATTCAGGACAACACTTCAGCACATGCTGAAATTTAGGTACGTGCTTAAATCCTGCTCCTCCCTGGGCCAGACATGAGTTAAAGGGAAAGGCTGCTCGCCAGTTTTCCAGCCTTTTTTAGCAATGCAAGCTGCATCTCTTAGGGACTGTATGCTCTTTACCAGCCTCTGGATTAGGAGCCACATGGGGATGTGAGGCCAGTGTGAGACCAACACCACCAGGATATCAGAGAGCTGACCCATCTTTACCATCCAGCGTGGTGGATGTGCCCAGATACCCCAGCCACCCTCTGATCCCACATGTGCTGCTTTGCTGCTCACTTCAGGGATGGTTTCCACCATCTTCAGCAGCAGGAGGAGGTTTTTGCAGGAGCCCAGGGTCAGATTACCTTAATGTAATTAACAGATGTGTTGATCAAGCAAGGAGAACAGATATTGCCAAGAAAACTCAGGCACTCAGCTCCTCCGATGGTGTTGGCACCAAAAGCAACGAGTTTTTTATGCTGCTGGAGGAACTGGCAGGACCATGGTGGTACAAAGCCACAGCCTTGCTGCAAGCCCCAGCTTTTCACCCAGCTGGCGGAGTCCTGCTCTGGCAATACCCTATTTATTGAAGGAATTAGGCCAGGAGGGGTTCAGGAGGTGCTTCCTGCTCTTGTGGAGGCAGCCAGAGCTGGGCAGGAATGTCCTTAACCCTCATCACTGACAACATCCCAACCATGCAGCAGCATCAAAGCCATCCTAAGCTTCCTTCATCCTCACCCAGTGCATCCCAAGGTCCCTCAGACAGCTCTGCCAGCCCAATTTCAATGTGGCAAATGGTCCAGCTACCACAGAGGGTGGCAGGAATGATGGACCCGGCCATGAGGAGAAATGTGGCTGCAGGGAAGGAGCAACTCTACCCTTGCTTCCCACCCTTTGGCACTGAGACAAGCTCTCCAGAATGCTTTTCCCTCTGCTTTGGCTCTGTCAATCCCATAGTCAGATCCCAGCACTGTAAATCACATCAGCCTGAGAAGAGGACACACAACTTCCCAGCTCTGGGCCCAGGGCTCCTGCTAAAACTACTGACTGCAGACTAAACAAAGCTTTTTTTTTACCCTGCCCACAGTCTGGACTCCTAAGTGGAGACTCATCCAGCATGAAATGTATTCCCATTCCTTCCCCACCCCTCCCTGCCTCCACCGGTGCTGATGCTGGGGGACACATTGTGCCTCGATGGTAGGAAGGAATAAAATGCAACGTGTCATTGGCAGCACTCTAAATAGAAAAAGAAATAAGATTTTAGAGCCCCTTTGCCTTTTGTTGGCCTTCCAGCTTCCCCCAGTGCCTGTAGCCACACACAACGAGTTGGGAGGTGTGCCCAAAGCAGGAGCAGGAAGCAAAGCAAACTACAATTGCAGTAAACCACTTCAAAAAGGCTTCGGTTTCGCTCAGAATTGCTTGAATGGAAACTCGACGCCTCATCCTTCATCTTTCACACGTTTGAAAAGAAACATTAGTCTGATTGTCTGGGTTTTTCTTGGGAAAAAATGCATTTCTGGAAGTCAGAGTTTAAAAGCAAAACATAAATAGGAAATATAAATGCTTCCTTAAAGCCATATTCAGGTTGTTTGTGAAAATCCCCAGCAGCTTTCATTGCCTCCCAACAGCGACTGAGAGATTTCAGGGGAAAAGTAAGACATTAGAGGCCACACTGCTATTTTCCAGGAGAATGTGGAAGGGGAAATCCAAAACAACTCAGAGCACCACGCTGAGGACCTTAGAGAGAAGTTTGCCTGGGGCAAACATCTCCTAACTGCTGTAATTACCGTGAAAGGTCATCAAGGACACCTCGCTGTGCATGCTAGAAAATTTCATGTGAGCATTTCGCGTGGTCAGCGCAGAGTTCTGACACTGAGCCACACGAGATGACATCAGCAAACAGGCATTCCCCTCGGAAAGAGCTGAGGACATGGAGCACCTTCCAACTCCTTGCTCCCTTGGTTTGAAACACGACCATTAACAAGTCCGAAGCGACCAAAAAACTGGGATAAAAAGCGAAGGCTGCGCACGCACTGGCAGCAGCGAGGACAAAAGAGCTCAGTCTGCAGACATAATTGGATTTAAGAGCCAAATTTCTCCCAGGAGCTGGCTGCTGGGAGGTTCTCCTGTGTCCCATGATCCAGCAGGAGCTGGTTCCTGCCCACGGTGCCTATGGGGTGGCAGCCAGGTCCCGTCGCACGCCGACATCCACGCGCAGCTTTAGGGGAGCCTTAAGGAAAGGCAGATGCAGAGAGAGGTTTGCAGGGATGTTCATCCTGAGGTCTTCCCTCCCCAGGTCCCCACCAAGGAGGGATAGGCTGCTGAGGAGAGAGGTCCCTCCACAGCCCCATCCCACAGCTGGAGCGGTGTCCCCTCTCCTAGGACACCCCGAGCAAGGAATCCTTCAAACCCTGCCCTCCGCTCTGCACAACATCTGGGACTGGCCACATCTGGCCACCTGGTTTCACCTGTGTCAGGCAGAATGATCATTTTGGGGCTGGACTACTTCCTTCAGAGCCCCACATCTCACTTTCAGAGGTGGGGGAGAAAGCCTTTGACCCCTTGCAGGCCTTTGTGAGGACTTGCTGTTGGCATCTGCCTCTCTTGGCAGGGTGAGTGTACAGTCATTCATGCTGGAAGGGATCCTCACAGCCCCATCTGCTCCAAATCCCTGCTCAAAGCTGCAGGAAACAAATCCAGCACATCCCCTCTGCTCCTGCAGCCAAAGGCACAGGTGGGGGACACGTGAGGAGCAGGGAAGGATGCAAGAGATCTCAACACAAGAAAAATCCTGCTCTGAGCACGATGGAGAACAAATCTCCTGGGCGAGAAGAGGCTGCTGAAACACAAACAGTCCTGCCTGAACACCTCAGCTCTAACCTCTCGCTCCAGACACAAAAAGCCCTCCCCAAAAAAACAGATTTTAGCCCTCAAGCCCCATCCAAAGAAACAGGCAAAGAACTGACCTTTATCTGCAAAAACAAGTATCCTTGGTGCTTTTTTTCCTAAACTTTACCCCCCTCTTCCCAGACCTGGTGGCTCTGCTGTGCATGTCACAAAGCAGAGCTATCCCACCTGCTTCATTTACCCCACATAGCCAAACTAGGAAGAGCTGGAACTGCTGCCTCAGAGGTGTCCCACCACCACACACTCTAATAATAAAGAAAATAAAGAATATTCTGTCAAATAAAGAAAATTCTGCAAAGCCACTGTTTGACTGAGCAAACTCACCTGTTTCATACTTTGTGATACAGGAAAACCCCTTCTCCAACTCAGACCAAGCCTTTCCCTGTGCTCAATCCCAGTGACAACCCTGCAAGTTGTTTCTTCTCTGGCCTTTTTATTTCATTCCATAACACCAAAAGCAGAGCCAGGCCTGGAAATTAAACTGCACCCACTAGTTTCATTCATAAATTTGGCTGCACAACCACCAAGTCGGCTATTGTTGTTGTTTCTCACAGCTTACCACCTCCAAGCCAAGCAGCATTGTTTTTATTGCTATTGTGAGAACAAGAGCAGGGGAAAAAAGTAATCTTATGCTTCCCTTCCCCTCTCAATCAAATATAATAGAGAGAAAAAAAAAAAAACTCGACAGGGCGGATGTTGGATCCTCAAGGATTTTTTTTTTTTTTGGAGCTATCTACAGGAGCTCAGCCTGGTGCTGCAGGTTTCCGAGTCTGAATTTTTATCAATGGGCTGCACTGGGTCCATTTGAAAAGCCAGCAGGTGTTCGAACAATGAAGCAGAGCTGCCTCTACATCTGGGCCACAAAAAGTCATCGCCGTGTTTACAAGAAACAGGATAAGCAAGAAAACATCCTGCCACAGGCACCTAAAAAGCTGCAGCCCCTTGTTATTCTTTTTTTCTTTTTTTTTTTTTTTCTCACACTGGGCTGTTTATTTATAGCACGAGAAGCTGAACCAGGAGGAGGAAAAAAAGAAGTGAGAGGTTTCTCACTCGTTTCCACGCAGGAGTGACGCACGTGCGACGTGGCAGGCGCTGGCTTGTATTGTCCCCTCAGCTCTGGGATCTCATTAACCCCTCAGCTCTGGCTGCAATTAGTTAATGATCAGGGCACAACCTGCTGGGTTTGCTTCACCGATGTGACCAGTTAAGCCTGACTCATTCTGGGACACCCTGGAGGGAAACTGAGTCACCACGTACTGGAAATAACGTCCCAAAAGCCTAAGCTCACAGAGGGGGAGGGACGAGGGAAACTCCTCATCCTCAGCACTTAAGGTTGGATCCTGAGGGCAAACAGAGCAAGAGGCTCTTCCAGAGCTCAGAGAGGACACAGAGGAACTTCTTTCCTTGCACAGTGCACTAAGCACGTCTGCAGAACCAAGGTTTGTCACCAAATTTCAGCTGCTGATGGCTCGTGGTCCCCCACAGAACCACTGCTTCTGCGAGTTCTTTCTCAAGAACTTGTATTTTGCTCTGCTTCCTTTCAACTTTTATTTTTTAAACAAAGCAGGACACATGCAATTTAGTAACAAGATCAAGTTTTTTTAAATCAAATTCATTGAAGATGCACCAAAATGAAACCTCTAAAATGTTTCTCACCATCCTTAAAACAACTCAGGAAGCTCCAAGGCATCTCTGCCCTCCAGACTAACACTCTGCGACTCAAGCCATTCTTATGTCCAGCAAAATTAAGTGTTCCCTCACCTCACGTCCTCCCTTTAATAGTTTCACTTCTGGAAACCTTCAAAACACACCAGTTAGAGCCTCCCCCCTCAGAAACCTGGGGAAATGAGAGCTGAGCTGCTCAGCCTCTCATGGAGTTTGACTTCCTTGCTTTTGAGCTGAGTCAAAGAGGATTAACTCAACAGGTGTTTTACTGAAGAGTGGGAGGGAAAACAAAACAAAACAAAACACAATGAAACAACTGCCTACGTGCACGAGTAGCAGATGAATTCCTCCTCCCTTTCTGGAGAATGAACTGCTAAAGCAGATGGCAAACATCTCCTTCTCCTGCAGCCCTGAGTCACTCTTACTTCTGGCTTTAAACACTTCAAGTCCCAGAGCTCAAATGCTTCCCCTCAGTCAGGTCTGAAAGGGGATCTTGCTGATGCAGACTTGACCTCTGAAGGGTTGAGCTGCTTGCACTGCCCCTGACTCGTGGTCCTCTGCACCCTGGCCATGCTCAGAGACACCAGCCAGACTTCAAAGGACTTTCTGGCAGCCTCTGTGCCCTGTGCACAGAGTAGGACGGCTGAAGCCCAGACTACTACCCTGTAAATTCATGATAACTCCTCACAGTTCTTTTTTCATGAGCAGCAAGACCATCAAACAGCACAGGAATAAACAGAGACCAGCATCTTCCTCCACTTTGGGCCATGGAAAGCAAATTACAAATTGCTCTTCTGATTTCTCACCAACCCAGCTGGTCCCACCAAACCTCCTGTTGGCCACAGCATGGGACATGGGGGCTTGGGTCAGCTAAAATCCCACTGCAGCTGGAGGGAGCAGACAGCAGCTGAGGCTGTGTAGTGTTTGTGGAGAATTTCTTGAAGCTTGCAGAGATTAATGTGCACACAAGGCAGTGTTAACAGCCAAACTTTGTCATTTTTCCATCAAAATCATGAGAAAAGCACATGAAGCACTTCAGATTGCTGATGGTGAGCCTGTAAAGTGAGGAAGTGGTCAGAGGCTCTGTATATCTTAGCAGAACTGAAAGGGGTCTGTCTAGAAGTGTCATTCCACATGCCATACTGAATATATCTTTACAAGAAATGCTACTTATTTCCAATATTTGGGTTGCAGGATGATATAGAAGTGAACTTTGCCCCTATAAGTGACTAAAGCTTGACAGAGGGTTTGTGTGAATTTATTAAAAACTCCTGAGCCGAAGCCAAACATTCAAGCCAACCAATGTCCTAAAATGTCTGCTTACAAATTACTTGGATAATTGCCAGAAGCCCGAGTCTGGTCCCTTTTTCTGTTTCTTTCTCACCCAAAAAACATCTGGTGTGTGTTGCCAGTCTGTATTGACTGCTCTCTTGATGCTGTAGGCATCTTTAGGAACAGCATCCTATATAATTAAATAGCTGAGCGCTGACGAACTGTTGTCAAGACAGAATAAAATCAATCCACTCCCTGTTGTGTCATAATGATACAGAGCTGGCACTGTTTGAACCAGCTTCTTTGGAAAGCTTTAATTTTATCAAACAACACTCTTTCAGGAGAGATGATTTGGGGTTTTGCTTTTTAACAAAGAGAGAAGTGGAGTGCAGCACACGGCACTTAATATCTGGCTGAGATTTAAAACGCATGCTCCTTATGAAGTGTGACATTTTATCCCTGAAGCCACAGGAACATTTCCCACATTTAAGTGATAGAGGGAAAATTCTTCAAATTAGATTTGAACTTTATACCTTCTAATTCTGCTGCAATCCTCCTCCTCCATGTACCACGCTCGGGCCTGATGAACACACTGTTATATCAAAGTCTAACAGACCTGAGTGCTGACAAATCCCCTTCACTTAGCTTGGAAGTAAGCAGCAAACCTCCTGGAGATCCAGGAGTCAGTGTTAACTGGGGAAAAATAGCCTGGAAGAAGCAGCAAACCTGCTGGAGATCCAGAAGTCAGTGTTAACTGGGGAAAAATAGCCTGGAAGAAGTAGGAAACCTCCTGGAGATACAGGAGTCAATGTTAACCAGAAAAAATATCCTGGAAGTAAGCAGGAAACCCCCTGGAGATCCAGGAGTCAATGTTAACTGGAAAAATATCCTGGAAGCAAGCAGCAAACCTCCTGGAGATCCAGGAGTCAATGTTAACTGGGAAAAATAGCCTGAAAGTAGGCAGCAAACCTCCTGGAGATCCAGGAGTCAATGTTAACTGGAAAAATAGCCCAGTCACAAGGCTAAATGAAGTGGTCAGTGCAGCCCAGCTGGCAGAGCCACCCCTCATGGATGTCACCATGAGCTGGAAGCCAGCCCTTGAGGTCACAAGGGTGACCCCAGTCCCCAAGGTTTGCAAAGGGCCACCCAGAGCTCCTTTAAACACTTCCATCCAAGCCTAAAGGAAAACCAAACACCCACCTGCGAGGAAGTCATGGTCAGAGCGAGGGAGCAATCATCCTAAAAAGATGGGCTGGGTGAGCTGGGGGTGTTCACTTGGAGAAGAGAAAGTTCCAGGGAGACCTCAGAGTCCTAAAGAAGCTCCAAGAGATCTAAAGAGGGCCTTTGGACACGGGCCTAGAGCACCAGGGCATGGAGGATTGGTTTTAGACTGAAAAAGGGCAGGATTAGGTGTGATAGTGGGAAAGAATTGTTCCTGTGAGGGTGGGCAGGCCCTGGCACAGGGTGCCCAGAGAAGCTGTGGCTGCCCCTGGATCCCTGGAAGTGTCCAAGGACAGGTTGGACAGGGCTTGGAGCAGCCTGGGACAGTGGAAAGTGTCCCTGCCCATGGCAGGGGGTGGGATGGGATGACCTTTGACCTCCCTTCCAGCCCAAACCATTCTGGGATTCTGTGAAGCCCTGAGCAACAACTGCCCAGGCTTGCCCATCACAAGGTCCTACTTCTCATTTTCCAGACTCACAGGTTTGCTGTGCAACTCAGCTGCACCCAGGTCCCCATTTGGGGACAGCTGTCCTGCTGTAACTGCCATCCTTTAGGATGAGGGGAACCCACAAGGATCATCAGGTCCAACTCCTGGCCCTGGACACCCCAAAAATCCCACCCTGTGCCCAAGAGCCCCTTCAGAGGAAGCTGCAGACCCCGATGAGGTCTGACCTTTGTCTCCTCCAGGCTGAACAAGCCAAGTGCCCTCAACCTGCTCCTTCCCTATCTTCTGTCTCTCCTTTGAACACTCTCTAACAGCTTTAGATCTTATCTAAAGCTGCCCCAGCCCAGAGCAGACAGGACAATGCCCTCCCTGGCCTGGCTGGCACTGCTGGGGTGATCCCCCAGGGCAGGGATGTCCCTCCTGGCTCCAGGCATTGCTGACTCAGATCCAACTGGCCATCCACCAGGACTGCCAGATCCCTGCTGCTCTCTCACTCCCAGTGTGTCCCTGCCTCCAGGGCTGCCCCATTCCAGTGCAGAATCCAGCACTTTAAATTTCACACAGCTGGTGACTGCCCAGCCTCACAGAGCACATCCCACACTGCATCCCAGGCTGTCACACCTGTGTCACACCCTGTGTGACACACACAGCAAACAGAATGCTGGACTCCCAAGTGGCGGCCCAAAGCCTCAGCCCACCACGGATGGAGGAGGAAGCCCTGACCCACAGCTTCTCCCTTTGCACCTCTCTGGGCCAGCAACACTCAGGAAAAACCCCCTCCAAGTTCCACCCTGCTCCTCGAGGGACAGCCCAGACCTCTGGAAGTGCTTTGAAATACAAGTTGCAAAGGCAGAACATTATTCCCATTACGTTGCTTGCTTTCCCTAAGCCCTACTCAATAACAGACAGGTGCACTAAGCTCTTTGCCAGGGACCCACGTTGAGAGGAACAAGACCCTCCAGTTTTATGTTTTACCCCCTTTGTAAGCTCACAGTCACCTCTTAAGCTCGTAATAAAAGATTTTTTTTTTTTCAAAAATGATGGCACCTAGTTTCCAAGGCAGCAGGACTTTTAAGCCTGTGTTTGCAAGAGCCTAAGGAATTAGAGATGCCAAAAGGCACAGGCTCTACAAAACCCATCCCCTGTTCCTGCTGCATAGATCAAATAACACACTTGGAGTTTTTAATGCAACACGAGCTGCACGAGGAAGTGGCCAGTGATGCTGTACAAAAAATGTACAATGAGTGGGATAACAACTACAAATCCCTTTAATCTCTGGTCTTACCTCGACATCTCAGACTGTTTGGAGCCTGCAGGGATTATTGGAGAAGTGTGATTCCAGAATGGAAAGAGTGAGATGCTTCATGGTGTTCCCTGACCATGAGTGGTCTGCTGGACCTCAGCTGCAGTGAGCACAGAATCACAGGATCATTTTGGTTGGAAAACACCTCCAAGACCATCCAAGTCCAACCCATGACCGATCCCCACCTTGTCACCGAGCCCCAAGCATTGAGTGCCATGTCCAGGAGATCCTTGGACACCTCCAGGGATGGGGACCACACCACTGCCTGGGCAGCCCCTTCCAAGGCCTGGGCACCCTTTCCATGGAGAAATTCCTGCTGATGTCCAACCTAAACCTGCCCTGGCACAGCTTGAGCCCATTTCCCTCCATCCTGTCCCTGTTCCCTGGAGCACAGCCCGATCCCCCCAGCTGTCCCCTCTGTCAGGAGCTGTGCAGAGCCACAAGGGCCCCCCTGAGCCTCCTTTGCTCCAGGCTGAGCTGTGGGGACATCACAGCCCAGGCAGACCTGTGTCCTCTCACTTCAAATTACTGAAAAGCTCAAGGACTCAGCTGGAACCCTGTTGGAAACCAGAACATCTCCCACTCCCTGCTTTCTCCATTTATAAATGTCAATTTTCTTAGGCTAAACCAATTACTTAGTCATACACAGCTCCCATTTCAGCTCAAAAACAGGCTCCTTTCCCATGGAAGAAAAAATAAAAATCAACTCTACTCATTTCATAATTAATTTTTCTGCATGACTTTTCCCAGCAACACAACTCATTTTTTTCCCAAGTTCTCTATGAACTGATGAAAATGAAAATCCCCTCAGCCTCCCTGCACGCTCTCATGTACATCACTTCTTTGTAGCTTAATTTCCCATTTTTAAAAGGAAGACATTTGCTTTCCTCCAACTTTTTTTTATGGGGGGAGGGTGGAGAAGGCAGGTGGGAAAGTGAGCAATAAATATTATTTCATCATTAACACAATGACAATCTTGTGCACTGTGACACCGAGGGCAATAAATTCAGATTAATAATTAACATCCACATCATATCAAACCATCTTGGTGCTCTCATTTCAACTGCTTCAGAAATCTTCCTACTTCTTTATTGCAAACACATGTAATAGGTCGATCAGTCCTTCAAACCACACACGCTGATGGAGACAGCACTGCTGGGACTCTGCAGGTAAAACTTTTGGTTGAAAAAAAGCACAGTTTGGCATCAAAAGCGGTGTACAGATGCCAGCGTCAGTGGAAATAAAAATGCAAGGTTCCTATTTGGGTTGCAAAGACTGAAATATTTTATTAAAAAAGGAACAAAATACAAGTTACTTACTGCTTTCGAGACCCTCCTGACCTGCACGTGGATGAGGATCAGGCACTGGAAGGAAGCAGACAAATTTCCCATGTTAATTTCAGCGCGAAGAACCAGTTTGATATTAACATTGAAACTTACAAGCTGATTTTACAGCTTTTTCCAACCTCAGCACAGAGAAAATGCAACAAATTCTCCTAAACCCTCCCCCCACTGATCCCACACACTTAAAGAAATGATGTGGTGGGCATAGTCATCATATGGCTTGAAAAATAATATCCTTAGATGCTTTTATGATGGTCTTCAAGATTCATGTTTTCAAGCTTTTCCTCCAAAACCAGGGAGGGCTAGAAACTTTATTTCAAAAACTTGATAGCCAAGAGTCTCACCTAATTATGTGAGCTGGGGCTTCAATGGGAGAAAAAAAAAGGGGGAGGGAAACAAAGAAAAGGAATGCAGGCATACAGAAATTTGTGTAAAAAAATATGATCACTGGCAAAACTTTACTTATTGTCCCAAACTTCTTGTTTTTTTCCTTCTCATTAGTTTTGTGGATGAGTGCATTTCCCCCCCCAAAATCTGCGCTGTAATCCTGCCCTCTAAACTGGTTTTTTAAGTGTTAAGGGAATGAAAGACCACTAGAAAGTTGCTCCAATAGGGAAAGAAATAAGAAGAAAGAGGAAAAATGTGAATGCAACAGGGACAAGTCCTTGGTGGACAGGGAGGGGGGAAAGTAAAAAAAAAAACTAAGGAGGAAAGAGAAAAAATATAGGAAAGGGGAAGAAAAGGTGGGGGTGTGGAAGTACAGGAAAGGGGTAGGAACATATAGGAAAGGGGAGAAAAGGGGGGAAAGGGAAATATAGGAAAGGGGGGGGAAGGAAAAATACATGAAGCAGGGTGTAAGAAATCGAGGGGAAGGAAAATAAAGGAAAGGGTGAAAAGGGAGGGGAAGGAAGATATAAGAAAGGGAGAAAAAAGGAAAATAATAGGAGGCAAAGAAAGGGGAGTGAAACTAATGGAAGTAATGGGGGGCTGGGAATGAAACTCTCGGGGCAAAAAACAAAACTAAGGGAGTGTGCAGCGTGATACTGATAGCAACAAGGGACGGTTTTAAAGTAAAAAAGGAGAGATTTAGATCAGATTAACAGAAGAAATTCTTGACTTTGACGGTGCTGATACCCTGGCACAGCTGTGGCTGCCCCTGGATCCCTGGAAGTGTTCAAGGCCAGGTTGGTGGAGCTTGGGCAGCCTGGGATAGTGGAAGGTGTTCCTGCCCATGACAGGGGTGGCACTGGATGGTCTTTGAGGTCCTTTCCGACCCAAACCACCCCTTGATTCTGCGGGCAAAAAAAGGTTTAAAAAAGAAGGCGGAAAGCTCAAGGTACCTCCCTTGGCTCGGAGGAGAAGCCGCGGGCAGGGCTCGGCCCCCCCGGCCGTGTCCAAGGCAACGGTGCGGCCGCGGGCGGCTCGGCCGGGCCCGTGCCGCTGTCGGTGCCGGCCCAGCGGCATTCGGGCTCGGTATCCCGGGGCTCCAGGGACGTGTCAGTGCCGGCCCAGCGGGATTCGGGCTCGGTTCCCCTCGCTGAGGGCACCCCGGTGCGGCTCTCGGTGCTCAGCATGTCCCAGGCGTGAGTAGCCCGGGGCTGTAGCGGGGCTGAGGGCGAGAATCGCCTCAGAGGGGCGAGACACAGCCCGGGGAGGCGGGCGGGTGCACGCGCAAAGCGACCGCGTCCTCCCAGGAAAACCACTTAAATGTTCACATTATTCACTCAGACCTTAGTGCAAAAGGGTCCTCTCTCTTTACTGTTCGTGAAAATGCCCTCAGAGGGGTTGGACACAGGCCGGGGGGAGAGGGGTGCACGCACAAAGCGACCGCGTCCTCTCAGGAAAACCAGGCAAATGTTAGCATTATTTACTAAGACCCTTCGTGCAAAACGTTCCTCTCTCTTACAGCTCACTGTTTGCGAAAATCGCCTCAGAGGGGTGAAACGGCACCCGGGGGGAGGCAGGCCGGTGCACCCACAAAGTCACCGCGTTCCTCACAGGAAAACCGGGCAAATGCTAAAATTATTCACTCAGATCCTTTGTGCAAAAGGTTCTTCTCTCTTTATTGTTCGTGAAAATGCCCTCAGAGGAGTGAAACACAGCCTGGGGGGATGCGGGTGCACCCCACAAAGCGACCGCGTCCTCTCAGGAAAACCGGGCAAATACTGAAATTATTCACTCAGACCTTTTGCACAAAAAGTTCCACTCTCTTACAGCTCACTGTTTGCGAGAATCCCCTCAGAGGGGTGAGACACAGCCCAAGGGGAGGCAGGCACACCCCACAAAGCCGCCGCGTCCTAACAGGAAAACCAGGCAAATGTTAACATTATTCACTCGGACCCTTTGTGCAAAAGGTTCCTCTCTCTTACAGCCCACATCGTGCCTTGTTTCCCGCCAGTAATTTTAGCACAAAGCTTTACAAGTTTGTCTGCAATAAACAGACAACGACTGCATTGCATCAAAGTGCCTGCAAAGAGCTGTGCTCATTGCCCCAGAAACATCACTCCAAGCCCAGCAATTATTATTATCATTATTATTATTATTATTATTATTATTATTATTATTATTATTATTATTATTATTATTATTATTATTATTATTACTATTATTATTATTATGGTGGTGCAGTGCTGGGAGCTAAACTGTGAGCATCTTCCATAATATCATCCCTCAGTGTTGTGCTGTTTGCTGCTTCCAGCTCCAGCAGCACAGCCCAGTTTGTGGAGGCTCTTTTTCCCAGTTCCAAGCTGGGTATGGCTTATTTAAGCTCACTGAGTATTAGTGCATTAGGAAAAAAAAAATTAGAAAACCTTGGGGAGGTTTTGCTACCTCCTTCTGCTCCTCTCCTTCACACCCAAACCTGACCATATCCAAACTGCTGTCCCAGCAGGTTGTGAGCAAAGCTTTTCCTGGCATCTTTCCCATGGTCTCCCTCCTCTGATATCAGTAGTACCAACCTCAAAGCCCACTTCTTCTTTTGTCCAGTATCCCATTTCCAAACTCACAGCTTTTTGCCAGGGAAAATGCCCTCAGATTCTAAACCATCCTTCCAAATTCAGAACCAGAGCAGGTCTCCTTGTCACCAACACCTTGGGTTTCATAGAGCTATTAAGGTTGGACAAGACTTGCAAAATCACCAAGTGCAACCTTCAACCAAAACATATCATAAAATGCCACATCTGCTTCCAGGGATGGTGACTCCACTGTTCCCCTGGGCAGCCTGTTCCAATGCTTAACTACTCTTTTCAGTGAAAAACGTTTTCCTAGTAACCAATCTGAACCTTCTTGGCTTAACTTGAGGCCATTTCCTCTTATCCTAGTGCTTGTTGCCTGGGAAAAGAGGCTGAGCCCCAGCTGACCACAGGCAGCTGCAGAGAGCCATAAGGTTTCCCCTGAGATTGTTTTCTCCAGCCTTCTTTTCGCCTCTCCTGCCTCCACACATTGCCAGCCCCAGCCAGATACTTCTCCACTGCTTTCCAGCCAGGCAGCTCCTTGGTTCAGGAGAGGAAGGTGAGAGGAATGAAGGGCAGAGCAGAGAAGGTCTGGGGGCTGTGTCTAAGGACAGACCCATCTCAGCCTCCAGCTGGAGGAAAGTTTGGTTAGATCCCTGGTGGATCCAAGGCAGGGCTTGTATAAATCCTGCCTAACACTCTCATGGAATCAGTTAAGTGAAGTTCACAAGGTAGTGGAGAGTTGTCTGAATTGTGCTCTTTAAAAGAAAAAAAAAAAAAAAGAAAAAAGAGAGAGAGATAAAGGAAGAAAGGAAAAATCCCCACAAAAGCAGTGTTTGACCTCTTCTTCAGAGTTATCTCAGAATCTGTCATTCCTACCCAGTCTCTGAATCATGGCTGCTGTTATGTGAGCCAGATTAACACCAAAGGAGTCAAACTGAGCATAGCTGGAAAAATACTTGTGCTTCAACTGGTTTGGCTCAGTTTAATTTTAACAGAGACAGGGATTTTTAGCATTTCCTATGGCATTGCCAGCCCTGAACAGCAAATCCATATAAACAGGATCATATGCCCATACCACATGACAAAAACACACATCCACTCCTGTTTCTGAGCAAGGTGCTGCTCAGGGACTCCTGTTTGGTGTTGAAGCCCCTTGGCTCAGGTTGCTATAATGACCTTGTAGCTGTGCACAGCACAGGATTTACAGCTGGGCTAATCCAGCCCTTCCCAAACGCGAGCCAGAGTTGGATCTCAAAGGCTACTGTTAACATGGTTGGTTGTAGTGAGTTTATGCTGGCTGTGCACCATAAATCACAGTTGTTTAGGTTGGAAAAGCCCTCTGAGATCATCAAGTCCAAGCCTCAACCCAGCACTACCGAGGCCACCACTAATCCAAGTCCCCAGGTGTCACATCCAAAGGGCTTTTAAATCCATCCAGGGATGGGGACTCCACCATCTTCTTCTTTCCATCAAGAGATTTTTGCTGATATCCAGCCTATCCTGTATCCTCCCACTAGCTGATTCCCAGTGGGGTTGATTAGAAGGTTAGAGAGGGACTTTTCACACAGGTAATGAAGTAATAGGACAAGGAAGAATGGCCTTAAGCAGGAGGGCAGGTAAAGATGGGATATTGAGGAGAAATTCTCCCCTGTGAGGGTGCCCAGAGAAGCTATGGCTACTCTCAGATCCCTGGAAGTGTTCCAGGCCAGGTTGGACAGGGCTTGGAGCACCCTGGGAGAGTAGAAGGTGTCCCTGCTCATGGCAGGGTTTGGGATGGGATGATCTTTAAGCTCTCTTCCAACCCAAACCATTTTGGGATTCTGTTATTTTATAACCCTTCCCTGGTGCAACTCAAGGCCATGTCCAAGGTGTTTTAAATGCCACGTGACAAAAATGACTTACAACAGCCTGCCTTGCCTGAAGGCAGTGAGGCAAAGAGACAGTAATGAAAGGGGGTTATGAGAAAGAACTTTGGTTCTTCAGAAATAGAAATGCTACACAGCTTTCCTTGTTCTGAGGTTCTGAGGCACGTTCACCATCCTCCAGGTGCTGTGATTCTCAGAGGTGTGGGCTAAAGCAGTAAATTTAATTCCCCTGCCTCAGGAAGCTGTGTCAGGGCAGGGAGGATGCTCAGAGAGCAGCAATGCTCTCTTAGGGTCACTAAGTGCAGCAGGCAGCCAAGGGAGAAGTCAGCATGTCCAGGCATGCCTGGGATTTTCTAGGGACAGTCTCAGCCCTCTGGAGGGAACAGAGCCATCAAGTGCAGGGTGATTAAAAAGTGCTGGGGTATCTCACTTCCCAAGCACTCAGCCCCAGCATTTGCATGCAGATGTACCTTCTGTTCCAGACACTGGAGATTCACAGAGATGCTGCTGCATTTATGTTTCCCCGCTGTTTCCTCCTCTTTTATGGATTTGTTTACCCTCTCCTTGACCCCTGGGATCCTGACCAGTGATTTCTTACCTTGCCCCTGACAGCCCTAGCCCAGACACGTTCAAAGCCAAGCCTTGGCACTGCTACCACTCCTGCCAGGTTTTAATCAGCTACAAGACATTTGCCACTGCCACCAAGGAGCTTTAAACAATCAAAGCGCTTTAAAATTTAATCACGTGTCACAAATAGAATTTATATTAATTCACTGGTTAAATATTGATCTAAGACAAGATCCTGAGCATCTCCCTCCCTCTGCTTCCAACAGAAACAACCAAAGCAGAGCTCTCTGTTTTCCATCACATCCCCAAAGCTCGGCTGAAGAAAATTAAGGTTGCAACACCCAAATGTGAAAAAATGTCAGTGCAACTTCCAATCCCCTCTGCTGTCCCCCCTCACGTTCTGTGGCTGCATTACGATGCAGTTTCTGATGCTGTGGTCACATCCTATCCCCTTCCCACGGGGCCCCAGCCTCATTCAGCCATTGGCCCGTTGTTGAATATTTCTTTTTATCCCCTCATTCAGCGTCTGGCCCCAGGCCATATTCTTCAAATTCCAACCAAACGCCACAATTATTAGCTTCCTCCTGGGCATTCCTTGCATGTTCTCTCTCATACATCTCCCAGGCAGTCACAGATTCATCTTTGCCCCTCTTTCCACCCCTGGTGAGCATTAGCACATCATCTTGCTTATGTTAAAGCAGGAAATCAGAGACAGGATCAAATTGATCACAGCTAAGACTCAAAGCTACAACTCCCTCCTGTGCCTCCCTTCATCCTTAATGAGCAGGTAGGGAAAGATCTTGTGTATTACTCCTTCAGTGTCTCCTCTGGGAAAAGGCATTGTCAGTGGAAATATCCCAGCAGCACTTGTGCTGGAAAACAGGGAAAGAAAAGGCTCTAGTTTTCCAAGAAACTGAGTAGGTGGTGTCAGCTTTGAGCATAAAGCCTCCTGCTCCTGGCAGCATCCAGACACAGCCCTTTATGCATGGAATTGTAGGCAGCTGGATGGGTAACTGCCCCTTCCTTTTCTAAGGAAGAGAGGGGTAAAAAGAAGATGGCACAGGATGGTTAAAGCTGAAATAAACTTTGTTGTCAGTAGCAGTAAAGTGTGTTACAGGCAAATACTGCTTGGAAGGAAAAATTCTGCTTGCAAAGGAGAGGAGACTGCTGTTCATGTAACACGGAATAGTTTGGGGTGGGAAGGGACCTTAAAGCTCATCTCCTGCCATGGACAGGGACACCTTCCACTAGACAAGGTTGCTCCAGGTCCCATCCAGCCTGGCCTTGGACTCTTCCAGGGATCCAGGGGCAGCCACAGCTGCTCGGGGAAACCTGTGCCAGGGCCTGCCCACCCTCAGAGGGACAAATTTCTTCCCAATATCCCACCTATCCCTGCCCTCTGGCAGTGGGAAGACATTCCCCTTTTTCCTGGCACTCCAGGCCCTTGTCAATAGTCTCTCTCCATCTTTCTTGCAGGTTCCCTACTGGCAGGCCACAGTTAGGTCACCCCAAAGCTTCTCTTCTGCAGCATTCCCAATTCTCCCAACCTTTCCCCATGGAGCTGCCCCATCCCTCTGCTCATCCTGGTGCCTCCTCTGGACTCTCTCCAGCAGCTCTGCAGGTGGGGTCTCACCTGAGCAGGGCAGAGGGACAGAATTCCCCTTTTCCTGCTGCCCACACTGTGGGGTCAGCCCAGGGCACAGCCCAGGTAGGAGCTGAAGGACAGGAGGGCAGCCTCTGGAGCATTGGACAGCTTTTCCCACACCTTAATTGCTTTGCCATTTAGGAAAAAATTGTTGGTTTTTTTTTTTTTTTTAAAAACCCATGAAAGAAAACAGTTCTTTTTCCTGCCAGCCTTTGAGTTTGGCTGGAGCAGGTGCTTGAGAGCTGCTGAGGTGTGTTGCTGCTGCTGCTCCATGGAGCCGCTTCCTTGCCTTCCCTGCGGTTTCCCATTACATTTCTGCCACACAAATCTTTTATTCCCCCTTCACTTTCTGTCATAGTACCCAGGACTGAAATTGGAGATGACAGAAGCACAGAGCTGTTCACGTTAACAATGCCAGCAGGCTGTGTGTTTTCTGCTCTTGTCACAACCAAAGCCTACTGAGGTTTATCCTTTCTTTTCCCCCAAATGCTTCCAACTCTGTAAAACATCGTGGCTGGAGCAAGCCTGCTTAAAAAGTCATCTGGCAGAGTCACATTCACCACCAGCTGAGAAGTTTGGCATAATTGTGAGACTAATCTTATTTTAGAAGCAAGGCAGGCTTAAACAGGCTCATGAGCCTGAACTGCTCCAGACTGCAGGCTAAAGTCTTTGAAATCGCCAATTAATCCCGACAACATTTCAGGCAATTTGGTTCACAGGATCAGTGCTGAGTTGGAAGGGACCCACCAGGGCCATTGATCCAACTGCTGGGCCTGCAGTTGGATCCCACAGGACGCCCCCAAAACCCCACCCTGTGCCCGAGAGCATTGTCTAAACACTTCTTGAGCTCAGACACATTTTGTTGTAAGGCCACACTGGTCTCTGATTCTGCCTGCGCCTCTCCAACACAAAAAATGTTTGCCTATAACAGGGCAAAAGAGAAAAGGGGGGGCTACTCCTATAGTGTAATCACCCCCCAACACCTGTGAGGGAACAGGTAACTGCTGACCTGGATCAGCCAGCATCATCCTAAGCCTGGTGATTTTTAGAAAGAGAGAGGGAAAAAAAAGCAGCAGTATTAAAAACCCTTTTTCCTCTCAGGGCCTCACTTTCCCCTCCCAACCTTTGTCTCTTGTTTCTTTATTTTCCAGAGGCTGCAGGGCAGGGTTTCCCTCCCCCGTGTTTGCCCAGGGCTCAGCACAATGCCTGACCTGTCAGGCTCCCAGTGTGGCCAGGGGACCCTGAGCAGTGGCCCCTGCGTGCACTTCCTTGTCACCAGCCCTGCATCTCTGTCACAGCTGCCTGTGTGTCCTGTGCCAGGCTCCTCGAGCCCTGCTCCGCATCCCTGGAGCTGTCACAAACCCTGGGGCACTTTCTCCAGCACAGCCCAGCCTCGTGGCTGAGAAAGAAATACAAGGTGGGTTTGCAGTGGCAGCAGAGGTTCCTTCAGCAGCGTTTTAACACACACAATTTAGAGTTCCTTTAATCACACAGGAGTTCCCAAACGAGGTGAGGAAAGCTGGAGTCAGAGTCAAATGTTTTCCCTCCCACCTCCTTCCATCCATCAGGATAAGCCAGGGAGACCCAGGCACACTGCACTATTTCAGCTTTAGCATGGGAAAGCAGGAGATATTGCTGAGGGCAGCCCAGAAAAACCAGGCACCAAAGAAGCCAGGGTTCATTCAGCCCATGCACAAATCCAGAGACAAGCTGTGCCATGTCCTGGAATAACAGGGGTGGTGTTCCCTTTGGCAGTGAGTGAAACACAGAGACGCTCTGGGGGGAAGAAGAAAAGCCACACAAAGGTGACCCCACTGATGCCAGATTCTTGCCCGGGCTCAGGAGTGGCCTGAGGGACAGCTTGCATGCTCAGCACAAACCCTTCCAAGAAGAGCATGCTTCAACCTTAAAACCAGTCCAAAACCAGTGAGCAGGCTCACCTCAGCTGGACTCCAAACCAACAGGCTTTTCCAAGTGTTAGGAGAGATGGGTCAAGCAAACATGCAGACTTAGAGGGCCCTACAATACTAAAACAGGGCATGTAGAATTTGGCAGGATTTAAAACATCTCTTTGTAACTCCAGCAGGAGAAAAACCCTATGTTGTTAAGCTTCACTGTAAATAAGGAGAGCAGGCTTTATTTTGAGCAATAAAAGTGAGATTTGAACTGGCAATCAGGCTACGGGCAAAAGAAATTCTTAAGCCCATGTTTTAGTCTGTGTTTCTACTTTGTGGGAGGGAAGAGAAAGGACATCAGTGAGGAGTTAAAGCTGTGACCTTCCCTCCAAGCTGTGAGCTGCCAGAAATCACTCTGGGGACTCTGGAGTTCAGTCACTTGATGTGCTTCTTCCTCATCCCATTACAGCATTGCTTATTTCCCCTATAACAACCCTATTTGGGAGTTGCTATGACAATTTGTAGCATTACTTACAGTGCTGGATACACAGGGAGATCAAGAGACGGCTTTCTTTCCCAGGATTTTATTTTCTTAAGCCTTCAATAAGAAAGCTAGGCTCATTACCTGCACTAATAGGTGAGTTAGAGGCTCTAATCCAACCTAAATCTGATGGAATATCCTTGGGCACAGACACAGCTCAGAACAGAACTGAGCCTACAAGGTGGACCAGTCACAGTAAATAAAAATCCAGTGCATTCAAGGCTACATTGTCCTGCCCCTGCAGCGTGTGGAAGCAATTTTGAGGGAGTTCACAATTTAATGCAAAGGGACACTGAGCAAATAGGCAAAAATTCCAGTAGGGACTTAGGGAACACACAGTGTCTGATTCACAGGCAAGGAGAGGCAGTGCTCTCCTTTGCTTTTAAAGGCATAACCTTGAAGTTACTCCTCCTGACTACCCCGAGCACGTTTGTCTCTAAAGCTGAAGGGCTCCTCTGCTTCACAGCAGCTCGGCCAAGTCCCCCAAAAGGAGCTCTAAACACCAGGCACAGCTCATCCTTCAGACTAGTCCAGAAGGGCTTTCATTTGGACCTGGAATAACCATTTTAATCCCATTTTGGGGATGTGTCTTCTAGTTTTTAATCAAGGTCAAGCAGTGCAACACTCAAATCAGATTTCTGCTTGGCCTGTCCACTATATGATGTACCCATCCCGTGCCTAAGAAACTTGGGGGTCAGGTCCCCAGGGTGTCAGTGACCCTGAACACAGCAGGTACATAGGGTTATCAGCTGCAGATTTATCACTTTCACATCCACCTTTTCCTTCAGCACTTCATTTTCCAGCGGACCCATCCTTTCTTTTGCTCTCATGTTGCAAAAGCCACAATCACCCCATAATATCTATAGTCTTAACATCTGACCCCCAGCAACCGTGCCTGCAATCATCCCTGTGCTTATCTGATAAACTAATGCTTTATGGAAGCAATTATGTCCTATCTGCAGTGCCTCATGGTCACGTCCTCCAGCCCCCTCCTCTCCTCCCTCCACCAGCCATCCCCAATATAAAAAGAAACTGGATATGAGCTGGCTCAGCAGGAGGAACCACTTGACATTCCTCACTCGGAGAAGGCAGATTATTGTAAATCGGTCATTTCTCCGTGCACAGAGTAACCTGCACGGGAAAGGCTCCAGCCCCAGCATCCCCAGGGCTCATCAATCAGCGGGATGGCTGTGGGGACACCCCACAGGGCTGGGCTTCCTCCGATGCTGACAGGCTTTGCCCTATCCGTGAGAAATCGCACAAAGTATGCAGGACACCGCGCCGTTTCCTCCCGCGCTGGAAAACCCGCGTGCCTCACATCCTTCCGTGCCCTGGCTCCAGCTCTGCTGGCCTTGCTTGGCCCCATGTCCTCCCTTCTGCCGGGTTTGTTCTGGTTATCTCCTGCACCTGGGTTAATTGCTGCAATTGACTGATACGGGTGGTGCAGTGGGATGTAAATGAAGTAGGAAAAAAAGGGAAGGGGAAAGAGCTGGGTGGGCTGCACAAGCATTAGGAAAAGCAAGGCCAGCTGCATCCTGCAGAAAGCCAGGTCAGCTGAAGTGTATAATACGCCCTTTAAAACGTTAATGGTGCAAATTCAATAGCAGGGTTTGGGTTGTTGGTGTTTTTGCAGACTGCAGCAGGGAGTCCCACAGCCCTGTCACCACCCAGGGCACCCCAAGCTCTGGAGTTTGTCCTGTCCCACCCCACACGTCCCTCTTGCAGCACAAGCCTTGGGTCACTCTGACCTCCAGGACTGGGAATGATAAGATCAGCTCACAGAGCTCCAGCATTTATTGTCATGCACAAACAATGCTAACATCTGTCCAGCTTTCTGGTCGGGATAAATAAACCAACACTCCCCCAGTGCAAGGTCTGCTCTCAAAGCTCATCTAAGAAAGGCAGGGCCTTTTGCTGTTCTCATCCCTCTTTGAGAAGCTCTAGGAACAGCAACTTGGTTCAGCAAGGATGGGTCTAGATTGCACCATTGAAGCCTTCATTCCTAGGATTAAGGAGCAAAGTCAGCTGTCCCTGTTTCCATAGCCACTGTTTTCCCCTCAGCAGGACAGTGTGAATGAACTGGTTTTCTCCCAACACAACCAAGTCTCAGTGCAGAAGGAATTTCCTTGTTCTGTTCCTAGAGAGGCATTTTCGAAGATGTAGGATTTTTTAACACTTATCACTGCCAAGAGTCTCCATCTGGCAAAGGAGAACAGGATCTAAAAGTGTCTTCACTACCACAGGTGTTATTAACAGCTTTCCATGACAAACCTGCTGTTTGAGCCCTTCTCTGACTAAAAACCTCATGGCTCGTTTCTTGTTCCTTTGGGCTCATCCCCTGGACGTTCTGATCTGCTTTTCCCAGGAAAAGCCACTGACAGCCAGTGCATGCTCCCCTCAGAACTCCACCTATTCCTACAAAACCTACCAAGTGAGCAGCATTACTCCTCTTGGACATGGAGATGGCCTGAGGTGACAGCTTCCATGCCATATAATCCCACAGCCACCAGACCAGACATTTAGCAATTCCCTGGAGTGCAACAGTTGCTGCCATAGAAATAAATCAAATTATTTTCCTTACTTCACATTTGAATTAGGGCCCCCAGTTCCACTCCAGCATTGGCACCAACCCCACCCTTACCCTACAGTTAACTCCAAGCAACCACTTCAGAAAGGCAGAACAGCTTTAGAAACACGAATTGGTCCTCATCCCAAAAGTACAGAGCCTCAAATGGTCCTTCCCCTATTAAAAGGCATTGGAGGGAGACACCTTTTCAATTAAACCATCTTCTCAATTAGCACAGCTGAATAGAACTCCTGGCACTGTTGGGGGTTGTAACTTCAAGTACTTGAAGGATGCTTCAAGCCTTTTAGAATGAAGCTGGAAAGCTTTAAACTATTAAGCTTGTTTTAATAAAACAAACCCAGAAACTTCTGCTAATGGTTTTCAAAATACTTTGTAGTTAAAAACTGTCACAGGCACATTTTCTGAAAAATCCTTTGCTAGGATTTTTTCTCCTGAGAAGCTGAGAAGCCTCAGAGGAGAAGAAAAACAACAATTATCTGCTGCTGTGGAATGCAACAGGTGCATCTTTGATTGGTCCATGTGAGTTGTTTCTACTTGATGACCAATCACAGGTCCAGCTGTGTTGGGACTCTGGTCAGTCACAAGATTTTATCATCATTCCATTCCTTTCTTTTCTAGCCTTCTGATGAAATCCTTTCTTCTGTTCTTTTAGTATAGTTTTAATATCTCATTTTATTTTAATATAATAAATCAGAAAATAATAAATCAGCTTTTTGAAACATGGAGTCAGATTCTCATCTCTTCCTGAGATGAGAAACAGGGGGGAACCCTGTGAACACCATCACAAAAAACCTCCTTATAAATGTAATGGCTGACACTTCCAGGTTTGCTTTGAGAGAAATCCACACCCTCTGAGCCCTGGCTCTGTGTGCTCACTCCTGCTTTCATGTCAGGCTGACAGGAAATTCTCCTCTTCCCAACCAGCACTTGCTGCCAGATATGGACAGACACCCAGAGAGAGCTGGACGCCATGCTCCAGAGAGAGAGAGAGGAGTTCCTGCAGCCCCAGGAGGACCCTGAGCAGGTGATGAAGATGCTGGCCACTGCCTACGTGCAATACCTGGCGATCCTGAGGAAGCTGGACGAGGCCCACGCCCCCCTGATCCACCAGCAGAAGCGGGCGGCGGTGCGGCACGCGCTGGACGGCGTCATGGGCCGCATCCTGGAGATCAAGGGAGAGATGGTGGCCCTGGAGAAATCCGAGTGCCACTCCATGGCTGCCATCCTGATGGAGCTGCAGCGTGTCCCGGTAGGGCTGCCTCCACGGGGAGCTGGTTCATGGGAAAGATGGGTTCTCTTTGGAGGCCTTTTATTTGTAATCCTAGATTTATTTGCTGCCTCTCTGGGCTCACCAGGAAACTTCCAAGTTTTTCACACCCCACGCAAGTGATCTTCCATGCAGAGGGCAGGGGAAGGGTGACACATAGTCTGAGGGTGATCACAAATGATTTCAGGGTTCTGGGACATTTAGAAAGGGATTCTGGGGCACACTCCTGACATTTCCAGTCAAAAGCAGCAATATTGAAAGAAGCAGATGGCTCCCCAGCTGGTGTCACCACCATAATTTTCAGGGTTTTGACAGTGCAATGGCTTGTGCAGTGCCAGGAGTGCTGGCATCAGATGGCACCCACCTTTCTCAGAGGGAGGGGAGTCTTTGCCTGGGAGCATGGAGGTGGGAGCAGAAGACTCTTTGTGGTCCCTTTTAATTTGACCCATTCTATGATTCCATATTACAGCATGAATTTGTATTCATAGAATCCCAGAATGGTTTGGGATGGAAAGGACCTCAAAGCCCATCCAGTGCCACCCCCTGCCATGGGCAGAGACACCTTCCACTATCCCAGGTTGCTCCAAGCCCCATCCAGCCTGGCCTTGGACACTTCCAGGGATCCAGGGGCAGCCACAGCTGCTCTGAGCACCCTGTGCCAGGGCTTGCCCACCCTCCCAGGGAGGAATTCTTTCCAATATCCCATCTAAACCTACTCTCTGTCAGTAATAACTTCACAGCTTTGCTGTCAAGTGTCAGGAGCTTGACTCTGCCAGATTTTAATGTGGGGTGAGATAGAAAATGGGCCCCTGATAAGTAAAGTGGAGTCCACTGCAGCCTGCCCTTCGTGGCACTGAAATCAGCACCGTGAATATGACAATGAGGCCAAGTGCGGAAGCTGTGCTTTAAAAGCCGCAGGAAAAATGAGCTGGCAAAGAGGGTTACTTTTCTCGCAGACAGCTCCATCTATTGTCACATTCAGGTACCGCTGCTTTGCTAAAACCAGCTGAAATCCCTGCTTTTTGTGCTTTGAAATGCCTGCTTTTTGTAGGATGGCAGCTCCGAGATAAATCTCCCGGTATCATTATAGCATCACTCTGAGATCTGCATCGTGTTTCTGTTTGCACATCTGCAAATTTAGGGGAGGATTTGCCAGGAATTTCCAGCAGCCCTTTCCCTTCAGCATTAAGCGCTGTTTTAAGCTATTTTAAACACATCTCCAGGGAAAACAATCCTTCAAATCATATTTTGAAATCCTTAGCACTGCTGTTTTCATGACTCAGCAGTAAATCCATCTGCGGCAAAAAGTTGGCAAGTCTGAGGAGTCATGGCTGACATCTCCTCAAAAACAAGCATAAATTCAAATTCCTGCACCACACCTTAATTTTAAGAGGGCATAACATACCTACCTACCACAAAAGAAATCAATCACTGAGGAGATTTCAGGGTTTTTTCAAAGAGAACATTTTCCATACTAGATAAGAATATAGATTTATGAGGTGTTCTTTTTAATAAAATATTAAAATATTCTTGGTAACAGAACAAAATGACTGTTTCTCAAAGGATCTGCCCAGAAAGGATATCTCCTGTCATTCCTTTCCCTGTTATCTGTGCTAAAATCCTGCAGGATTGAAGGCAGAGGACACAACATTTTATATTTTCTGTGATGATATTGCCTGTTTTGTACTGTGTCACTGCAAGGCCAAGCTTTCCCATTTCCCCAGTTCTGTACCTTGTGTTTTTGTGCAGTTGCCTTCCAGCATCCAGTCACTCCATTTCCTGGGGTAATTGTGAAGGTATTTGGATCCATAAATCCCACATGGAGCTGGGAGTGGCTTAAAAAGCCACAAATTTGACTTGAGGTTAAACATCCCAAGCCTGACTTTTCAGTGCTGCTCTCCAAAAAGAGATTATGAAGAGAAGCAGGCTCCCCACCCCTTCCAGCCCTGGCACTGGGGCTTTGGTCTCCTTTTTCCAGTCAGTAAAAGTCACAATCCAGAATCACTTGGAATTAAAAGCCAGGTGAGACATCAGAGATGCTCCTACACTGACTCTGCTCCCTGGCAGCCTAAAAATCCTCTCACCCTCCAGGAGGGTGTCCAGACAAAACCTTGATTCCTTATACCTCCAGATTTTAATCCACACGGAGTGATTTGCACTCAGAGTACAGCATATAATCATTTCCATCAACTGCCAAGGGTTCTTGGAAGGTGCAAACAGGGAGCTTAGCAAGACAAATATTTAGAAACTTTTATCAGATCAGACCTCTGCACTGATAAAATCATCAGGGATCAGCACAGCCCAACTTGGAAGTTTTCTTGTGGTGTCATGGTAGGGATGTCCCTCAGTGTGCAGCTGAGGGAGTGGGGTATGAAATTGGGAGAAATGTAAATGAGTTACATCTTAATTACAGAAATTAGTAAAGACAGGCACTTCTGGTCATGTCTGATTTTAAGAAGTGTCTGAGATACCACAGTCACAGGCAGACAGTTTGTCTACAGCTCAAAATACCTATTAAAAACTCTAGGATTATGCTTTGGTTCCTTATAGTGGTAAAAAAAAATGGCAAGAGAACAGATCTATTTTTCATGTTGATTAAAACAAGAAGTGGGATGATCACACAACCAAAGGTATTCAGCTCGGTGGAAATCATGTTTAAATTTCTAGCAACCCTGCCAAATATTTTAGCAATTTGATAATATAATTGAGCCATTATAAGAAGAAAGATTTCTGGGCTCACACGGTTCACAAACTGGGTTGATTTATTTGTTTTTGTTGAATTAGGTCTAAAGTAATTGAAACATAACAGCAGCTGTTACAAAGGTCAAATTCCCCAATACTCAGAAAAATATTCACCAACCTCTGTCTTTATTTTATTGCTTTGTAGAGGTGTTCAATTAATCAGTAATGTGATTTAAATACAGTCCTAAAAAGCATCTTGTGACTTTCTTCCTCCAGGAAGACATAGAAATACCCATCCCAAAGTATTTCATTAAAGAAAACCTGGGAATCCTGCAGTACAGGGAGAAGTATCTGCATGAGATTTTGCTGAATGCTGGTTTGCTGGAACAGGTAAATGTACCTCATACCTACATACTGTGTTTGGTTTGTTTAGTTCACAGCCACATGTGTCTGAACATGAGACACTAAGTGAGAAGTGCTTTTACAGCAGTGAGGAAGTAAAAGTGTGTTTACAGATAAGGCACAAGCAGAGAGAAACCTTAGATTGCCCTGCCAAACAACATCCAGTCACATCTCAAGGCTGGGTAAGACTGGAATGATTCTACTCTGCTTTCTGTGTGTGAGAGTGTCAGAAAGAGCAGCACTTTGGCCAAGTCAGTGCTTTATTTGTCTAACTAACCTTCATCTTGTAATTAGTCCTACTGATGCCTCGAGAAGGCTGACCTAGAAGAGAGGCTAGATTGAGTTAAAGAATAAAGTAGGGATTTATTAAAAGGATCTCCTCAATGGATCCACCTTGGGCAGCACAAGAGCCCAGCCTGGGCTGCACCCAAGATCAACCCAAAATGGTCACAAAATGGACAGCTGGTCACAGGGTCTATAAATTTTGTAAGTTCTGCTCTATTTGCATATTGGACTTAATTGTCCCGTTACAGCTTTAGGTTATGAAGTCCCATTCTTCTTGTTTTCCTCTTCAGTCCATGTTGTTTGTGCTCTTGGGCCTGAGATTTGGATCATTTGTCCTTGGTCCCCAGCTAGAGCAGGAATTGTTTTGTCTCCTTGCTCTGTGAGGAGAGCTCACCATCCCCTAATATGAAGCTCAGAAGTACACACTAAAGCAGTACAGAATCTGAAAAATATAACAGCTCAATCCTGAGGCATCACTACTGAAACCAAGCTGTCCTGGCCCAGGATTCCTCCCTGGAGCAGGCAGAACTCAGAGTTCAGGTCAGCACGACTGCTGGCATTCGCTTGTTTATAACCTCTGGACAATGAGTGCAGTTTCTCCCGTGCAGCTACAGAGCTGCAGCTGCTGGGAGGAGCAGAAAACTGAGTTTTGGCAGAGCAAAAGTCATTACAGACAAATACATGAGCACTGCAGTGAAGGCTGCTCTGGGTTTGATATACTTTTGACCTTTTGGGAGTGGCATGTTGACCCCTGAAGTAAACAACTGTGCCTACATGCCTGGATAACTTGGATTCATGGATGGTGTAGCCATAAGAGACAGTGCTGATGGCCCACTTAGTCACACTGCTGCCCTGAATTGTCCAGCAGTGATTGTGCCTGTTGATCCCACAAAATAACAGAGGGAAAGTCCCCAGGGATGGAAGCAGCCCCAGGCAGACTGCAGAGACAGAGCACAGGCTTCCCTGCTGGAGAGAGGCTTTGCTGGGCAGCTGCAGAGCTCCCCTGTTTGAGTTCTCTGCTCTCCTGCTGTTGCTCTGGGGAGATCCTGTTTCAGCACAGTTTATCCTGGAGCCTTTCTGCTTCCCAGAGTTCTGCTCATGCCCCTTTCCAGCGTGGCGTCCATTAGGGATGAGGTTGTCTAGTGAGCAGCCAGCTCAGGCAGAGCACCAGGCTCTGGCAGGGTCCAGGGAGCCAGGGGATTCAATAAACAGCAATCAAATCACCTCAGCCAGTGCAAATCCAGTGTCCTGTGCTGCACTTCCAGCTCACTCACCACTGGGATTGCTGCAGGGCTGTCAGCACTTCTGCACCTCATCCTCTCAGGAAATCCTGGCTGCTGTGTAACCAACTGGAGCTCTCCATGTCCGTGGCACTGCTGTTAGGAGCACTCCAACATAAATCAAAACCAGCAGAGTTCATCTCAGGAATCTGCTCTGCACATGGTTTATGGGATTCTGCTCAGGAAATCTATTCTGTGTAATTGTGTCCCAGAAAGCCCTGCTGAAAGTAAGTGCCACGCAATATAAATATAAATAATTAAATATCAGCTGCCTCCAGTTGGGAGATGAACATCAAGAAACACTAATTCAGCCTTTCCACGGGGAGTATGAGGGTTGTCAGGAGTGAGAAGGGGGAGTCCCTTCTGTTCTGATCCATTTTTCCCCTCTGACTCAGAACAGCCCCTCCTTCCACTATCATTGAAAGAACTGTGATCCCAGCAGCACCTCCAGAAACCCTCCCTTCAGAAAAGGAAAGGAAAACATTCCACAGCCTAAGAAATTCTCCTTTTAGAAGGACAAAGCTCCATGGTTGTCTTTCTGCTCAAATGGATCAGGTTCAGCAGGACTGCACGAACCACTGTGGCTTCCACATCACACATCAACAGGAGTCTCTGCTCTTTGTTTCCTAAGATGTCATTTTCTAACTGAGGCAGGCAATTTACAAAACATAACTTTGCTTTGCTGATTCCTTTTTTTTTTTGGCTGTGCTGTTGAAGGAAGCTGTCAGAGCCATGACACTCGAGGAGGGCATTCGAGTGATCCAGGTGGCAGAACGGGCTCGCCAGGGCCGCGCTCGAGCAGCCTTCATGAGGAGAATTTACCTTGAAGAGAAAAGGCAAAGTAAAAAACAGGAGCAAACGATGGCTAAAAGTCCAGATGATGCTGCCACTTGCATTCAAAAGGTGAGTTTCTTGTGTAGCAGCAATTCTGGCAAAGCCAAATGACAGTGTTTTGGTCAGGAGAGTAGCTGTAGGCAGAAACACAGCTGACACGATGAGAAGCTTTCTGAAATGATCCTTTTTAGGGTGTCCAGCAAGGTGAAATACATCATTTAAACCACTTAAAAAATGAGACAGGACCCCCAGATGTAAGATCAGTGGAACCAGTCCTGCACTGGCAATGCAGGATGGCTTTGTAACTTACACGTTGTTTTTCCATTCTGATTTTTATGACCTCAGTTGCTCTTTCTGGCCTCCCCTTGGAATTCAGTGCATCTCTGAATTCATGCCTTTTTCTGTGATCTCCAGGGGAAGAGTTCATCCCATATCTGGAAAAAAGGACAGAGGGAGGTCAGTGCTAAATTCCACAAAGAGTTCTTGCACATGAATAATGCAGACAATTCAGCCTGATGAGAGCAGGAGCTCAGCCTAAATCTTATGTCTGAACTTCATGAAGCAGTGACAGTTTTTAGAAGCCACCCAGAGCAGCATGAGGGGATAACAAACCTCAAAATTTGTAAAAAAAAAAAAAAAGAATAGCAGATGGCAACCTGTTAAAAAGCAATAGTTTCAATGGTATATTGTGCCTTTCCTTCCTCTATTTGTTTTTTCCTGTGTCTGCCCCAGACAAGGAAGCTGTACCAAGGCCCATTTGTCTCATCAGAGTTTTGTTTACAATGCAGGTCTGGCGTGGGCACAGGCAGCGCAGGGAAACAGAGAGGCTGAGAGAGGAGGAGATGATATTTCTGGGCATGGTAAGTGGGGCTGTGCCTCCAGAACACAAAATGCCACTCTCTGTTTGTTCTTCAGGCTTTTATCATTCAGCCCAAGAGGAGAAATTAATTTCTATGATTTCTTCTATTTTAAAAAGAGTCTCCAAGGAATACAGAGCTCAGCTGAAATGATAAATGGCACAGGAGTAGCACAATTTGTCTTCTGCTGAATGGGTTTGTGCTGTCCATACATTCTCCAATGTGTGTGGCAGATGTGGAAACTGCCTGTGGAGAATTTGCCCTGGGTTCCAGGGAATTTGACCTAGGCATGATCAGCAAGGAAATTTTATTAATCAGCTTTTCAGTCCTGATTTCAAGACTGGTGAGCTGCCTTATGTCTGGAGTAGAACTCATGAAGGTTGGAAAAGCCCTCTAAAATTATCAAGTCCAAACATTAACCCAGCACTGCCAAGCCCACCCCTAACCATGTCCCCAAGTGCCACATCCACACATTTTTTGAACACTTCCAGGGATGGTGACTCTGCCACTTAACTGGGCAGCCTGTTCTAGTGCTTGACAGCCCTTACAGTGGGCTAAAATAATTAATTTTTCCTAAAATCTAATTAAACTAAAGAAGCAAAATCCTCTTCTCCCACCCCTTTGCAAACCACTGCCTGTGTATGTCAAGAGCAGGGAAGGGAAACCTAAGAACTGGCATGTTAATCCATCAATATTTCTCTAAGTCCATATAAAAATAATCAAAATCTTCCTTGCATCACACTGCAAAGGCACAGGGAAGGGAACAGCTGCCCATGGTCAGTTAAATTGCACAGGGGTGAAAGAAAAAAATCATAGTATCCTTTCCACAAGGAATCTGTTCCTCTCACCACCTTCCTTGCAACAAACACCCCAAAAATAGGATAAATTCTTTGCTCTTGACCTTCTTTTTGCCCCCCTCCAAGTTTTTGGAGGCACTAACAGGTGTCAAGCCTCACCCAAGTCCAGCTGCAGTAGCATTGTTGGATTAAGGGTTTTTTTATTTAGAGATGGAATAACTGAGAGGTGTTTAAAAACCTTTATTTTATTTTTAGTTTTATGTGAAGGCTGAGATAATGCAGATGTTATAATTTATGTTATTATTATTATTAGAAGCTAATTATTTCTTAATTATAATACATTACAAGTGTATTCTTCTATAAAATCTGAAACATTTTCTACAAATCCATTTTTCACATAGCACAGCCCTTGTACCAAGCTCTAGTTAAATTCTAGCAAAGCAGCAGCACATCACAAAAATATTCAGCACTGCTCTGCATTTAAGTTTGTTTATGCTTCCATGTTCTACAGTTCTTAAGTGATTAATTTATAAGCTAATAATTTAATTTTGATTTAAAACATACTTTCTGCTTTTCCCAGGCAGTTTGGGGGATTTTCTTGCCCAGCAATGGAATTGCCCTTAGCTGCTTTATAGGGTTCTGAAAACTGATTGTGCCTGGAGAATACATCTCACATCAGTTAAAAATACCATTAATACCTTACCTTTTGGAAGGAAAATGTACATTTAGCTAAGCTTTGCCATGTTAAATACAGGTAACACCTTAGGGATTACTGCCTTTAGTATCTGCTGGTCTCTAACAGCTAAACAGAACCTTGGGTGCCAATTCTGCCTCTGTTTAAAATTCTCAAAGATTTTAACCAGTGCAGACCTAAATTCTTGGGATGTACTGAAAATGAGTTAGAAAGGGCACCTTTTGCAGAACAAGGGATTGTTTCCTGTCAAATCCCGTGATGTTTCTGTCGAGTCCTTAGGAAGGAAATGTAAATCTGGCATCGGTTATCTGAGGGTTCACAGCCAAGCCCTCATTTCATGGTGGCCAGTGTGGGAGGAACTGGAAACGAGGATGTGAACAGCCTGGTTTATGGGGAGCATAATGTAATCTATATCATCAGAGGGATGAGGGGAATTAAAACCAAACACATCGAGTGCATTCAGTTCCTGACCTCCATTTAGAAACAAGAGAATTGATGTTTGCTCCTCTGCACTCTGACTCATTGCTCTTTATCAAGTTTATAATCAAAGCATGTTGAGAGGGAAAAAAATGATAAGTCTAAATAAAATTGTAAAAATCCTGTTCTTCTTTCCAGGGTTTTTATATTCCCTTTCCATGCTGCATTCCCTTCCCTGGTCTCCAAAGGAAGCAGACATTGGTTCCCACTGATAGATAGGCAGGGTGCTCCAAAGGTCAAGTCCCTTTGATCTATGATCACGTCAGCCCTCTAAAAAATGACCACGGATCTTCATGTGTAAATATGTTGAATTTGCTTTTCTAATGCTGCACGACTTAGATAAATTAGAAGACCCAACCATCCATTACTCCAAGTCCATCCCAAAGGAGACTTGACTTTTGTTGCAATAAATATAAATTCTCTTATAATTAGGGCTTTTTAAAAAAAAAGTCTGTGTTACTTTCAGACAAAGACTGCTTTGCACAAAGAGCTGATCCATCTGAAGTTCTGTGTAAAAGATTGCTGGGAAAATTCAGCTGTCATGGCCTAAAAAATAGGAAAATAAGTGTCAAACCCAAGAATTGTCCAGTCTTTTGCTTAATTCAGTGCTATTTTCTTTACTCTCTACTTGCTTCACAAAAAATTTATGTATCTTTTCTGGAATTCGATTCTATTTCATCTTTTGCTTGATGACAGAGAACAAGCCTATGGTAGGGAGATTTTTCTTGGCTCAAAAATAAAGCCTCATTATTATTATTATTATTTATTAAAGCCTAATTGCAGAAACAGCATGATCCCCTCAGCACACGCTCTCCATAGCCCCGATAAATCACACTTTGCAGTCCCAGTTTAATTTGTGAAGAGAAGCAAGCCTCTTAAGAGCACATATATCTTGATAACTGTATCCTGAGCTGCTTCCTGATCTTCCTCACATTCCTGCCACAGGGCTGTTTACTGCCAGCTCCAGCATGACCACCAGAACCACTGCTCCAGGCACGGGGTTGTGTTTAAACCACACTGATGTGGCAAGAAAACACATTGAGCTGTCTGAAAACACAGACGTGCTGTCTGGGCAAACCTGCTCTGTTTTACCCTCCCAGCTCAATTTAACACACCAGCTTTTTAAACTGGCCTGTTCTTCTGGCATTTATAGATTCCCTGTCACTAAAACGCCCCCCTTCAGAGGTTATGATTGTTGAATTTTGCTGCAGAGCTGTGTGACCTGGCTTTTGGCAACTGCTGTGTCTCAGGCTAGTGCAGACTGCTCCTGGATCCCCCCTCAGCACTCTCCTGCAGGAAGTTATACTTTTAATCTCAGAGCACAGGCTACTGGAAAGAGAAAAGGCTGGGTTTAACCTAAAACATTAGGATAAACAGTTTGCCATCAGACTGATTTATGGGAGGGTAGGAGGATGTTGGGGACTGGAGGAGCAGTTGGTTTAAAGCCATTAAATGGGAAGAACACGAAGCCAGCAAGTGCCCAGGTGGCCAAGGGCACTTTTGTGTACCTGCCCTGGGCTGGGCACTGGTCAAGCTGTTATTTTCTTTACTCTCTACTTGCTTCACAAAAAAATTATGTATCTTTTCTGGAATTTGATTCTATTTCATCTTTTGCTTGATGACAGAGAACAAGCTTATGCTGTGTCCAGTTCTACCTTCTTCTTCTCAAAATATTCTGGAAGTCAGGCCAAAAAATTCCAGTCACTGCTTTGGTAAATCCTCTGTTGTGTCTGGAGGAGTTAAAGTTTGCCACATGCTTTATTTTGTCAGGATGTTCCAACATTGACAAGTAAAAGTTGTTATTGGACCTCCTGAGAATTTTGTTGTTTCTGCACCACCCAGAGTAAATCACACTGCCTTCCCTAAACCTGCTGAGCAGGAATTAGAGGAGTCAGAAAAACAGAATACAGAAAGACAAGTCCCTCTCTCCACCTGCAGTGCTCTGTGATACATTTTCCCCCAAGCTTCTTCTCCCTGGCCTGAGCTGACTCAGAGCAGCCCCTCCTTCCATTTTCTCCAGAAGAGCTGCAAGCCCAGCAGCACATCCAGAGACCCATCCCTTCAGAAAAGTAAATAATATTCCATAGCTTAAGGAATTCTCCTTTTAGTGGCACAAAGCCTCATGGTTCTTTCTGCCTTTTTTTCTCAAATGGATGCAGTTCAGCAGGATGCATGAGCTGTGTGGAGCCACTGTGGTTCCCACTGGAGCATCAGGTTTTCCTCACCACACCAGATCCAGCTTCTCCTAAAGGTCCTCATGGAAACACATCTCCCAGGATGTCAGACTTCCAACACATTGCAGGACAAACCAAATCAAACCCCAGTTTAGGGTCTCACAGCTGTGAATTTACACTTACACAGCTCTATCCTGAAATTCCAGCCCTTCCCAAAGAGTTGGAGGTGCAACACCTGCTCCTCTGTGACTCTCTGACATGGTATTTCCAACATCCTTCCTTCCTCTGTATCCAAGGCCTGCCTGGATGGGGCTTGGAGCACCCTGGGCTAGTGGAAAGTGTCCCTGCCCTGGCAGGGCATGAAACAAGATGAGTTTTAAGATCCCTTTCAACCCAAACCAATCCATGATCCTTTTCACATGAAAGGATCTGTGTGGTGTTAAATAAAAAGCTGTTCTCTCCTTTTTACCTCTTTTAAACATACCCAAATTTAGGCATGTTGTCTTGGTTAACGCTTTATTTATATCTGAGAAAACAGTCTGCCAAACATTCCTGCTTCTCTGAATTCCTGATAAATATAATTCATTTCATCCAGTCAGAAAGAAAAAATAAAATCAGCATTTCCCAGAATAGCTTTCTGTGTAAACATTATAGACTATGGCTAAATAAATATTACAGAGGATTTAACAAAGTACAAACTCCATCAAGTGAAATTTAAAATATTTCATCAGCTCTTGAGAGTGGGCAGCTACAGCAGTGGTGCAGATCAGGCCTGGTTTTGCCAAGTTTAAGATTAAAATGAGTTTTGCTTGCTTGGGTGTCAGCACAAAGTCCTCTGTTCTCTCACATCTCAGCAGTGATAACTAATCTGTCCTGTTTTCAATAGAAATTTTAAGCCTGCTTATTTTTGAAACAGAAAGACTCTGGGAAGAAAGAATGCTAAATAATTTGGCTTTCATTGGCTGCAGTCATACTAACAATGAAATCACTGCCTTTCAGAGCCCAGAACATGCTTGCCATGTTTAGTCAAGTTTAACAGCTTGCCCAGGTATCATATGAGAAATAAACAAAACCCAAATTGTGTAAACTCATCTGGCCCTGCATGTAAACCTTCAAATTTTCTTTATCCTCCTAAAAGGTGTTGCATGTAAATATATTTCTAAATATGTATGATATGAATCTCTAAACCAGCCATTTTCAGTACTTTTTTAGCAAGGCTTCCTACTACAAATGCTTTGTTTGAATGCATATGACAATTACTTTAATTGGCAAAGCCATTGGAGTGAGTCAGAGAGTAGGGAAGCTTTAATGAATGCAATATATTTTGCTTACTTGTTCCTTTTTTTCTGTGCCTAATTTAGGAATTCAGCCATATAATTGATGTGGCTATCACCATTTGTGTACTGTGGAACCTCTATTAATACAATTTTCATTTGGGGGGTTGGAACTTGATGGGCTTTAAGGTGCTTCCAACCCAAACCATTCCATGATTTTATGATGCACAAGATAAGAGACCTCTTTAAAAATCTATTCTTCCCTCAGCCAGACAAATTATATTGAGGAAATAAAGCAAGGACATAGCTCAATCCTCTAGCAAACTTTTAAATGCAGTTTGGATCACAGTTCAAAATTCAGCAGAATTGTATCATAGAATCACAGAATGATGTGGGTTGGAAGAGACCTTATATATGATCTCATTCCACTCCTTGCCATGGGCAGGGACACCTTCCACCTGAAGAATAAGAGCTGTAAGTAAAGAACAAGATCCAAGCTGCTCTGACAGTAAATTATTTTAGTCTACATGCCCTGTGTAATCCAAATGTATAAAAAAAAGAATTTCCCTTTCACCGCTGGTTAAAATAAGTGACTATTACAACTACTTACTTTAAAAATATTTGGAAATTAAGCTTCTCCCCCAGAGAAGCAAACTGTAAATGTACTGAAAAAATGCTACATAACTGGTCCAAATTTTGAAATCTTACCATTGGGGGCGATGCTGGCTGTGACAGAACGTTTCCTGAAGCCCCATAAAACCACAGAGCATGTGCTTCAGCTCTGCTGTTCCAGGCCTACGACAAGAAGCTGTCCTAAATTAAGTACCCAGTAATAAAAGCTGCAGTAAATCTACCTCTCAGGCATAATAGGGACGTTGGCCTTCCAACGTGGAGGGAAATGAAATGTATTTATTTCACTGCCACCGAGCCTCTTGCCCTCCTAATGGAACAATTGAGGAGCGGTTAGTTCCACAGCAGGGCCTCCTCCTCCTCCTCCTCCTCTGTGAGGAAGAGCAGCCCCAAGCATGCTCAGGCAGCCTGCACACCTCGGAGTGTTTCACAATGGGCAGGAAAGGCTCTGCTGGGGAGCTGACTCAGCACCAAGGCACGGCTTTCCAGCCAGGAAAGGGATCTGAGCAAGCAAAGCCCTGAGGTGGGGAGGGAAAACAGGCACAGTTCTGTGGAACCATGGAGTGCTTTGGTTGAGCCTTAAAGCCCATCCAGTGCCACCCCTGCCATTCCAGGGACACCTTCCACTGTCCCAGGCTGCTCCAAGCCCTGTCCAACCTGGCCTTGGGCACTGCCAGGGATCCAGGGGCAGCCACAGCTGCTCTGGGCACCCTGTGCCAGGGCCTGCCCACTCTCACAGGGAGGAATTCCTTCCCAATATCCCATCGAAACCCACTCTCTGTCAGTTCCACCCTGTCTCCAGATTGGAGGTTCTCCAGTCCCATTATCACCCACAGAGTCCTTCATCCCACTGACTCACCTGGGAGCTGTAGGAAATGTCTGCTCCCTTCTGTTGGTGCATCATCCCCTTCCCTAAAACCTAAATTGTTTTGGGGAATGAGTAAAGAACAGAACAGAAGAATCTTAGCAGCACACTCGTGGCTGATGAGTTGGAATAAAATTCTCTTTTAGACAAATGTCCATTTTGCCTTATTAATTTAAACAAGGATTTTAAAGACAAAGCCCATCAAACATTAGATAAGCCTTTTAAGTTAATGGACCATGTAGTCCTATTTTCCCACAAACTCAGGAATCTTCCTAATATGTCCTATTTTTACAGCAACATCAATTATTAATATGTATACTTTTGCTGACAGAGGACCACACTAAAAATGTGAGTTTCGTTATCCAGTTCTGGGTCATTAACTGTGAAAAGCTTGTAAATATAATGGTTTATTCACATGGGAAGCCTTCATTAAGATGCATTATTCTACAACTGATGTGGCAGCATTGCATTATCAAGTTCACTGTCTCCATCTAATATTTGTAATTTGTTTCTAAATGAGTTGCTGTTTGTAGGGCAAGTTAACAAATTTGAATTTCACATGGCCAGAGAAATTTCTTAAAGATGGGAAAATGCTTCTTCCCCCAAGGAAAAGCTATTTATTAGCATCTTCCTGGAGAATGCCTCCCTTTGATTCAGAAGCAGGAACATTAGAGGCGCTGAGAGAAGGGATGTTAGAAATAAATTGGCTTTTGTCTTCCTTCCATGCACATTAGAGGGCTGTGGAAGCACACTCAGGATAACTTCAGAGCTCCACAAGAGCCATGTGGAGACGTGGAGAGCTCTTCCATGATGCTGCAAGGCACAGGTCACAGGTTGGCCAGCAGGGATTCCAGCATTCCTGCTGGAGCTGTTGGAATTCATCCTCTGTCTTGGCACTCTCCAGCCATTTCACTTCCTATTCCCTCCTGCATTCCCTCTTCAGATGGCCAAAGCTTTTTCAGACCTGTTTTATTCTGAGTTCTGCTGGTTGGCAAGAGAACAGAACCTCCAGCAGGGCTGTTGGAGAAATTCTGTCTCCTTTTCAAGGCCCAAGAGCACCTGGAGATGAACACAAGGCACACAGGTTGTGCAGTTGGCTCCTCATTCATGAAACAGGGTCAGGAATGTGTTTGATGCTGAAACCATAAAATCATGGAATGGTTTGGCTTGGAAGCACCTGAAAGCCCATCCAGTTCCAAACCCCCAAATGAAAACTGTTAACAGAGGTTCCATGGTAAACAGAATTCTGAAGGTGGTGAGGTTTAGGGTGACACATGCTTCTGTGATTAGGTCAAGAACACTGTGGACAAAATAAAGCAAGTTTAACAGAGCAGATTTCTTCAGCTGCAAAGCTGGAAGGTGTCACCTATGCTGTTCATAGTTTATTTTCCTTTTTTTTAAGTGTTTTAATAGTCTAAAACATTTTATATCATCATTTACTCGACAAAAGAAAAGCATTTTCTGTGAAAATTCCTGACAAATGGTAGAGAACTGACAGTTCCATCCTCTGGACATCTTGTTACATCTCTTCAGCAGCTCCCACTGCCCCAGTGTCTATATTTAGATTATATTGCTAAATTCCCTTCCACACTTAATTTTGTCTAGTTCCTCTTCTTATTCCCTCCCAACTTTATCAATTAATTCACCTCCTTTAGCATCCACACTCTTGAGTCAGTTCTTATGTTTTTAACACAGTCCCCATTTCACTTAGCCCACGTACACATAAATTCTTTTGATGTCTCCTCATCCTTGTTTTCCTCAAGTCCATTCATTTTTTGTTGACATGACTGCATTGATTTCAAAGTGACAGAACAGAGAGCCAAGCCAGCTGTCTGTTCACCTGTGCTGTTTTATTTAAAAGCCAAGTGCCCATGGCATGATGTCCTCACTGCCAGCCAGTGCTTTCCTCCTGGTTCTCCTCTGCCAGAACAGGAGCCAGCCTTGGGTTCCTGACCCCTCCTGCTCTTCCCTCATGGATGGGGCACTCTGTGTAAGTGCCACATCAGTCAGCCCTGAGTCCTTCAGGCCTCATTTCTCACAGCCAGCTGTGCTCCTCATGTCCTGTTCCCATCACAGCTGGAGTGTGTTACTGCCAAACAAGAAATCAAGAGGACTGGGGGAAAGAGGAGAATACAGCCTTATCAACTTCTGTTCTCTTTCATGCTTTTTCTTTAAGGAAACATTGAAGGGGAATGGCTGGGGTCTTGTTCTAGAAGTAATTCTCATTTCTTCTGTTTTCTTGTAGTAAAATAAAATAAAATAATAAAATAAAATAAAATAAAATAAAATAAAATAAAATAAAATAAAATAAAATAAAATAAAATAAAATAATTTCTTATAAGCTGTTCTGCAGGTTTGTGTCTGTACTCCAGCCTTGGTGCTGAGCACAGCTGATAAACTCCTGTTAGCAGATGTATTGATAACTGAATGGTGCTCAGACAGGGAACTGGACAAATATTTACCCAGGACTGAGCTGGGTTTTGCCAACCAGAACATTTCCCATGGCCTTGTTGTTATCAGCATCTGAGGCAGCTGGTTCAGAGCTACCTGGGCTGTGTCCACAGCAGCTTCTTGACATCAGATATGGGCTGTAGCAATTCTCTTTTTGAGAGAAGAATTTCCTAGTGCTGATCTCACATTGGCACCTCCGTGTTTGCCACTTCAAACAGCCCTTACCCCGTCTGGCTTTGGGGCTGCTGAAAGGGAGGCTGAATAAATTCACAGTGGGGCGAGCTGGTCACCCAAGGCTCCCTCAAGATGCAGTGGAGAGCAGCTCAGAGGAGCTGCAAAGCTTCTGGGATGGCAGGGAGGAGCTCTGCTGCCTGTGCTGCTGCTCCCCACCTTGCTCTGGTCCCACTGCCCTTGCTGTGGCACTGGCCCTCAGCTGCTCCTTGGCTGGCTGATCCACCTTGTTATGGTGGGAGACGAGTAACTTGAGGAGGTGGGAGGAGAGGAAAAGACAAAGGGGATTATTTTCCACCTTTTAGGGAGCTGAACTGGTTCACTGCAGGCTCAGGTGAGTGCCAGAGCCTGAGCAGAAGGGAGGGATCATGCACCCAGCAGTTAGGTGGTGCAGGATTCCTCCCTTCCCTGCTCACCTGGTGACATTTTCACCTTTCACTGTGCAGGCTGTGCTGGAGAGGAGCCTGTGTCTCTCCATCAGCCTCCCTAAAGCTGCAGGCATCCTCATGCCCATCTGCTGAGAATTTCTCAGGAATCCCCTGAGGATTGCTGTAGGGACACAAACAGAGGAGTTGGTTTTGGATCTCAGTCTGGAAAACAGGCATTGTGAGGGCTCCTCTGGTTTCCAAAGGAGCTCCTGAGAGAGCAGCATCACATCTGGCTGTCCTGGGCTTTGTTTAACATCAGCAAGGCAGGCAATGGTGAAATACAAATAAACACTGTCAATAGTAGCTGTGTTATACTCATAAATAGGTGCTGGTGAGGGGGAAGATTGGAAACACTCAACTTCCCTGAAAACTGGGAATTGAGCAGAGGTAACATCTCAGGGTAAGAGGCAGCGCTTGGGGTCACATATTCAGGGAGGGAACATGTGCAGCCACCTTTCAGAAGCACACTGCTGTTCTTATTTCCTCCTGAATATTTTCTCCCTGGTGGCCTTGACCCGTTCCTGGAGCACAGTGCGAGTCACACATCCCAGATGCAGTAAATTGCTTTCCTGAATGGGGCCTGTGTGCTTGCTTTGGACACTGGGGGATCCCTCTGGGTGCTCAGAAACCAAACTTGCTTGGCACTTATTAGTGATTTTTGGAACCTGGTGGAAGCACAGAAAACCAGGGAATAACAGATCTTAAATATGAGCTGGCCAAAGCTTTGACAGAGCTTTTTGTCTTCACGGGAGGCCTCAGGAACTGGGGCTTGGAGCTCACCAGAAAATACATCGCCAGAGCAAGAGGAATGCATTACTGAATCAGTCTGAGATGTGCCAGTTAAGGACAATTTCTGTATGCTCTAAAGTTGAAAGGCAGAGCAAAATTATATTGGTTTTTTTCATGCAAACCAAGCTTTTGCTCACATATGCTGCCACCTATGTCAGTCACTGACTTTGAAAAGAAATAAAATTATACTACAAAACCAGATTGTCATATTTTCTCCTCTTTTCCCTTCTTAAATTTGCCGTATACCATCAGACAATATCATTAATAATTCCCAAGTACATGAAAAAAACAATTTGTTCCAGAATTAAGAAAACCTAAAACCACAAAGCCAGTTCACAAGTTAATTTTTAAAATAGATTTTTGTCTACACTTACAAGGTAGCAGTAGCTTATAAAACACTGGGAACATCTTAATTTTATCAAAGATTGCAAGCTGAAAAATGCAAAGTTTCAGCCCACCCACACAGATGGGTTTTTTCATGCTTCTGTATTTGAATACCAGAAAGACTTTCATTTTTCTCCCTCACACTACATGTGTAAAATCAATCACAGAGCAGAAATTATTGTAAGACTTGAAACTGGCTGAGAAGCCCTTCTTTCCAAGGTTATCAAATCATGGGAAACTTGGGGAGCTGTGATTTTTGTTATAGTGTTTGGGGGGTGTTTATTCCTTTTTTGTTGTTGTTGTTGTTCCTCAAGGGAAGTTCATTTCCTAAAGGAGTCTGACCAGCTGCAACAAAATACCAGGAAACCACTGACCAAGCAGTGTGCATATAAAAATTTCAGTGCACAAATGAAAAACAATACTGGCTAATTAAAAAGCACCAATGGGAAGTCCAGACATTTGAAAATTCAATTAAAAAATTCCCTGGCACCCTTCTGACATGGATAAAGCTGGCATTTGCAGAACAGCAGCTTTCTCACCTGTCTCATTGAGATCCAGGATCCCACGCTGCAAAGGTTGTTTTTGTACATTGCAATGTTGTTAATTAATGCTGAAATACCAACAATAGCCCATTGTGTGCATCCAGGCACTTTTTATGAGCACAGGGTTGGTTTTTTTTCCTGGCTTCCTGCAAGTAAATTAAGGCTTAAGCTCAGATTCACTGTCAACCTGGCATTCCAGTAAATATTAAGTTTCTTTTCATTCATTCCTTTTATTTTTTCCTCTCATTTCCAGAGCCTGCCTCCTGAGTTGGAGGTAATGATCAGTTTGCAGAAAACAAATGTCCTGGAAGGTGAAGTCCAGGAAAGAGCAAACTTCTCCTTCAGGCATGAGCTGAGGGCAGCAGAGGGGCCCCACATCAAAGAAACCTTCCAGGACGAGATCACCCAGTGCTTCCTCGAGTGCAGGTGAGCAGAAACACTGACCCCTGAACCAGCCCACTTGCCCCAAAGAGCCTGATTTTGAGTTCCTGCAAACTGCAAAACCCATCTTTAAGGCAGTGGTGCCAGTCCCAGGTGAGGAGTTAGCTCTGCGCCCAGCTGCAAAGCCCAAATGCTGAGCTGGAGGGTTCCTGGCTGGGGAGACCAGAGCTCCTGGCAGGGGTCAGAGGTGCTCATTCAGTCACTGGCTGTGGATCAGGTCCACAAATATTCATGTGGGACAGCTTCACCTTGCACATTACCTTGGGCCCAGTCTTTGGAATTACAAGCAGCACACTCTAAACTTGAGGAGCAGTGACTTTTCTCCCTGAGGTTTAAAAGAGAGAACTCACTCTTCCATGAGATGGAAGGACCATTATTTGCCATAGCAAATCACATCACGTCACTGGCACTGCCATCCTGCTGCTGGTATTAGCCATGAATCTGAAGCACTTTTGCTCTTGAGGCCTGACCTTGGAGCCACTCCCCCAAATGGAACTTTACTCTGCTGATCTCAGGGAATCTTCACGTCTCAGTAGAGTTAAGCACATACTTACACTGTTTTAAACCCTCTGCTGACACCTCTGCTTCTCTCAGGAAGTTTACTTCAGCCAAAGAACTTTTGAGACTGGCAATTCTGACACTGGAAACTCTTGTCCTAGGGAATATGGGCTGGTTTTATAATTTTATGGGATTTACCCCATCCAGAGGATCAGTGTGTGAAAGTAAATTGGGAAGCAGCAACCAAAACTTCCAGGATTTGGCAGCAAGGCTTCATTTGCTCTGCATAAAGCTGCTCTGCAAACTGTTTTTGTGTCTTGAGCTGCTCAGGGATGTTACAGGGCTCATATTTGTCTTGTGGACCAGTGTCGTGCCCATTAATCACTGAGTGTTTGCTCGGGGTACTGGACTTGCCTTCAGCATGCAGTTTCCAGTTGGAAACACAAATGCATTCTGACAAAATCCTGCCCTGTTTGTTCCTTGACTCCTTCAGTCAGGTTTGGGCAGCTGTGCTCCGGTGAAGTGTTTGTTAAAAAAGAAAGAATGATCAAAACCAGCACTCTCACAGGTCTGCCACAACCTGTTTCTCTTCTTTCTTGCACTTTTGCCTCTTACAGACTCTCAAGACAGCGGTGTATTTTTACTCTCCTTTGGAAAGAGCTGCTGGTTTTACAAACCTCAGTTATTGCAAAGCACTTTCCCATTCCTTAAATCAGCCCTCTCCCAGGGCCTGCTCTGCACACTCCTTGAGCTGCCATTTCCTGCCATTCCCCACAGCTCCCAGCATGTTCTGAGCTACAGGAAGATCTTATTCCCTTTGCTTAATATTCCTCACCTAATAGTCATTCTCTACCATAGGTCAATTGTGTCCAATTAACTTGGCTGTGGAGCTGGGGGAGAACTCCCTGAAATACTGCAGGAACCAATGGCAATGTTTCTGTAGCAGATTAGCAGGGAACAGGCAATCTCCCAGAGAACCAGCCTGAGCCATAAACCTCTTTAAAGACATTATGAGACACTATTAAAAGTTAAATCTGGTCCACAGAGACCCTTAACAGCAGAGCCAACCAGCAGCCTAAGCCATCCAAAGGATCATTTGAGGGAGCTGAAGCCATGGTTCAGTGGAGGGAGGTGCAGAGGGGTGGCTGAGAGGGCACTTCATCAAAACTCCTGCTGCCTAATTCAGGGGAGCCCTCAGCCTCATGTCTAAGGTGGCACGTAAAGTGCTGAGCTTTCTTTTTGCAGCCCTTACAAGCAGGATGGGACTTGCTTGCTCCATTTATATCTCAGCTTCAGGTGAGACTCAAGGCTAGAGGCACAGCAGCAGCACAGCATATGAACATACCTGATTAAACAAGCTCCAAGGATTCCTTTTTTCTGGTCTGCCTAGTCAGGTTCAGTAGTCTTTCTGAATCTCATCTAGATTTGAAAATTAACAAAGATTAAAGCAGATGTTGGAATTTAAGCACCACATTAACTGTTCTTGGATGGTTTTATGGATAATCCCCTGAGCAGGGGATTATATTAGATGAGACTAAGATACACCCACAGGGTGCTTAGAGATAAGCCTCCAGTCAGGCTTGCTCTGCTGCATTTGATACAGGGTGAGAAAACAGCTCCCTTCCAACCTTGTACAATAACCCACCCATCTGAAACAATATCATATTTTAACAATTAACAGTTTCCTATCAAAATTGTCTGATTAGGCTTAAAACTGCTTTTTGGCTCAAGATGAGCAGTTCTGTGGCCTGCCTGAGAGCAGGGTCATTGCTGGTGGCAGAGGGACAGTGTCACACTTGTTGCAGTCAGTGTTTGATCAGAGAAGCCCAGAGTGGTTTGGGCTGGAAGAGACCTTAAAGCTCATCTCATTCCCCCCCCTGCCATGGGCAGGGACAGTTTCCACTAGGCCAGGCTGCTCCAAGCTCCATCACACTCCCTGTTATTCTCTCCTCTCAAATGAACTCTCTGTCATGACCCCTAAAAATCATTAGTGTACAGTTCAGCCAAGACCAGACAGCTCTCATTGATAAAAGCCCTTCTGGTGATTTAGCAGATGAAATTCTGCCCCTGGTGAAGGCAGTGGGAGAGCTGCCATCAGCTGCAGCACAGGCTGGCCATGGCCCAGTGCTGGAGCTCATTTGACTCTGGCTGAGTGAGGCAGTGATTTACAGAGCTGAGAGGAACCAGAGCGAGCTGCCTGAGCCCTGCTCTTCACAGCAGGCCTCTGTCTAAGTGACCACAATCACTTTCCCCTCAAACACATTTGCTGGCATCCAAAGGGGGTTAAAAACAACAAAAAAAATCAGCATATCTCTCCACAAGGGGAGTGTGTGTATCCTGCAGAGCCAGGCTTTCCTGCCAGAGAACTGGGAGCTGTGTCCTGCTCAGCAGAGGGCCAGGCCTGAAGTGTCAAGGTTTGCATTAATTATTACCTGCCAGGATATATTTTGGCTCTCCCCAAAGCCAGTCTGACAGATCAACAGCTAATTGTAGCTTATAAATTATTCTTCAACTAGGCTTTTTGACAGAGTTTACCATTTTTATAGTCTATTAAATAAATAGATAAAGGGGAACAAAGATTCTTTTGAATAAATGTTGCTGTGTGGAGTAGAAAATAAAGCCAAACTTCCACATTTTATCTTTGACTCTGAAAGGACTGTGATAGAAAATACAATTAGCAGGTATTGTCTTTCAGCACGGTTACTCTTAGATTACAAAAGGAATGAGCACATATTAAATTTCTCAACTTTTAAGAGCTGCTGTAAATATTTATCGCTTTCATTGCACAAGGGAACAGCTTCAGTCATTTCAAGTCCCAAAGCAGCTTCTTAGGAAGACAGGTTATAAAAAAGCCAAGGAAAGCAAAACCCAAAGGAATAGACTAAATGAAATTGTTCTGGTTGCTTATATCAATCCTACTGCAGAGAAGATAAAATAATTTTGATATAACATTGCGTTTTTCAGCCTTACCATTTGTCCTTCAATTTACCTGGGTTGACTTCTGTGGAGCTGCTCTTTTTTGGTTTGCAAATTATTCACATAAAGCCTTCCAGATTTCCATGTGGAAACCTGAGTGTCCAGCCACTCTAGAAAAGAAAGATAATTGTTTATGAAAGCTTTGTGAAGAAGGCATCATGCAGTTTACCTACAGACCTGCCCTTCTTTTATTTTTTTTCCAAGAGCAGGAGTACAAATGATGCAAAATTAGCAGTTGCTATGATTCTATAGATCTGAGTCTGGATGGTATTCACTTGAGTCCCACACATTCCATCCATGCAATTAATAACAGAGTTTCATATTAAGATACAGCAGAGCTGGGGTTTTAGCTTCCATTTCCTTTCCTGTTCCACACCAAACCCATTTTTCTGTAATTTCACATTTAGGGTTTTGTGCTGAATATGCAGAGCCAGTCATCTTCTCAACTCTTTACCCAGTGAATAAACCAGTTCTCAAATAACAAGTCTTGTTAAAGTCATCCCTAAAATGAATTTCAAAAAGGGATGGGCAGAAAAGGAGAGAGAGATCCCTTTATTATCCAGAGAAATACAGCAGTATCTTTGTCTAAGACAAGTCTTTTCTGACAGAAATCAATACAAAGGATGAGAAATCAAGATGAGGTTTTTATTACCAGAGATGGCCTCCAGAATCACAGGGGAGAGCCTCATGCACGGGCTCTGCTGTGCTGTGCCTCATGCCCTCGAGCTGTAACAAATTACTCCATGAATTTCTGGCAGGATTTATCCACCACTGCTCAGAGCTCTGGGGAGCATTTCATCAGTGCCATCACTGACCTAATAACAGGGGATCTAAGTAATAGCAACTTTTATGGAGGCTGTGTGTTATTCCCACAGATTTGGGGATTGGTTTTCGGGAGGGAGGAGGCAGTGAGGGGTAAATGTGCTTTCATAATAGGTTTACACTTTACTGATTAGCTTTGAATGATCTTCTTGCTCTGCCTGCTGACTCGAGTACTGTCAGAAAAGGAATTGGCCAAGCTTCATGGTGAGTGAATGAGACTCCTCCTGAAGCAGGGGGGGTTCCTGTGCTTTATTTATTCATTTTGAACATTCCTGACAGCCAGCCCAGGCTTTGATGCAGAGGGAAGAGAAAGAAATAGGAAGTGATGGTGTTTTGTTTCCCTTTTTTCCCCAGCCTGTTTTGTGGAGCTGAGTTTACTGCCAATACTCCTGTTCCTGGGGCTCCCTGGGCAGCAGGGGGTGGGGAAGGGGGAGGCAGAAGGGAGCTGAATGGAGAGAGAGGTTTTTGCACTGAAACCCCACAGAATAGGGAAAGTGTACATTTGTTTTGATGCCTTGTCAAGGCTGACCTAGAACAGAGACCAGACAGATCTAAAGAATAAAGCAGGGATTTATTAGGAGGCCTCAATGGATCCACCCTGGGCAGCACAAGAGCCCAGCCAGGGCTACACTCCAGATGAACCAAAATGGTCACAAAATGCATGACTGGTCATGAGGTCTCTAAATTTTGTAAGTTCTGCTATATTTGCATATTGGAGTTAATTGTCCACTTAAAGCTTTAGGTTATGAAGTCCCATCCTTCTTATTTTTCCTCTCTTCAGTCCACATTGTTTGTGCTCTTGGGCCTGAAATTTGGATCATTTGTCCTTGGTCCCCAGCTAGAGAAGGAATTGTTTTGTCTCCCTGCTCTGTGAGGAGAGCTTGCTGTCCCCTAATATGAAGCTCAGAAGTACACACTAAAGCAGTACAGAATGTGAAAAATATAAAAACTAAACCTGAGGCATCAGTGTCAGGCGCTGCCCATATGGCATTTCCCACTCCATGCACTCTGCTTTTTTGGAGTCAGTGGTGAAGCTGCCAGGCCATTCCTCAGCAGGGAAGCCTGGCCAACAGGGCAGAGAGGGATGGCACCCCAGCAGTGCCAACAGCAGCATCCCTTGTTCTGCTTCTGAGGAATCACGGCTCCGAACCATCCGGGCTCGCGGCGCTTTCCAGTCCCATCTGCCTCACCTCAACCTGCCAGCACTGCTTTCCAGCAGCCCAGAAACATGGGCTGCAGCCTCCACACAGCATGGAAGCCACTCCTGGAACAGCTGATGGGAAAATTGCTTAAAAACCAGGTTTGGTGGCACGAGGCACTCCAGCAGACAGTTGTCCAAGAGCAAGCGCCAGGCTGAAGATCTTCGCAACACAACCAGAGACATCCAACCCCTTGATCACAGGCCTCTTTCCATGCAATACCCTGTGAGTCTGGAAAAACCATTCTCTTTTTCTCTGCCACTCCTGCAGGGGCATTCCTGCTGTAGGAAGTCCTGCAGGAATTCCTGCTGTAATTTGTATTTACATACAAATATATACTATGTAAACCTTCTGTCAGACTTAAAAATTCCCTACAAATCTGTTTCCCACACTGCAGGGGCATTCCTGCTGTAGGAGCCTACCCAAAAAATGCCTCTTTGGTATTTGGCATTTGATACTCAGCACAGAGAGGAGTTGCTGCCACAAGAAGCTGTTTGTAGATGGCTGAAGAACCATTCTCTTTTCACCTAATGAAAATTCTCATTCCTTGCTTTCCCTGTCATCATTAAAGAATTCTCACATGCTCACAAACCACTTGCACGTGACATTCCACCCAGGAGCAGAAGTTACCAGCCAGGAGCAACTGTGAGGTCATGGTAAAAATCAGCATATGGGGATAAATAAGTGGTTGACTGCTAATTCCACCAGATGAGGATGAGCTGAACTAAATTAGAAAGAGATCTGTACCTCTACCATATTTTCTCCTGTCCTCACCTGGAGTTAAATACATCTTCACTTGCCCTCTTGTACTTCATGCAGTTTATACAAACCAAATTCTTCTGGAGAACAGCAAAAAACAAGGAGATTCTCCTTCTGATTTCCACTGCAGGGTTGTGTCTCTTATCCAAATCTTCTGGTTTTCCTCAGGAGAGTGAAGACAAGGTCTGAATTATGGAAATGAACCTCTGAAAGAGGATGGCACAGCCTGGGGTGTCCTCTGCCCAAACACTTGGTCTTCCTGCAGAAGTAAAGAAACATTATTAGAAGAGGCAGTGTCTGGAGGGGAGGGTTTCTATCACTAGTTTCACCTGTTGTATTACAGAGCCAGCAATCCCAGGTTTTGCCAAAGCAGCAATCCCTGTATCTCAACAATTAGTGCTGGTGCTCTCTGAGTGCCTCTCTCCCCTGCCAGGAGGCATTTCTGCAGGGACAGCTTCCACTCAGCATCCCTCTCCCTGAACACAGCTCAGCCTGCTCCCAGGTGCTGGGAGTTTCAAAATCCAGCAGGAAGCACCCAGGAAAGGCTGTCCAGGACCCAGCACACACATCCTGCTGAGCTCCTCGCTGCAAGCAGCCATGGCAGTGACTTAAAGAACATCTGTGGGAACTGAAATCCTGCCCCTGGGCTCCCGGCTCAGCCAGCCTCCAAGACTGATTAATTAACATAATTAGGAGCTGTAAACATTAATGGGTAATGTTCAAGCCTTTCCTAACACGTTCTTAAAAGCTTCCACTGTGTAGTTATCTGTTGACTAATTTTGGCAGGCATCTTTAGGGCTGGAGGGAGCAGGGGAATGGAATGCAAATGCACCACTGGCTCACGGGAGGAGTGAACCAAAGCAAATAACCCACTGGGTTCCTTTAATAGAGGGGAAATAAGTTATCAGAAACAAGAGAATTGTTTGTTTATGGCAGGGGAGAGTGGAGCCAACAGCTCTGCAACCTGTTTTCCCAGAGATTGGAATCAACTACCTAACCTGAAAGCCATTTGAAACAAAACAACAACAAAAAAACCCCTTCAGGCCTTTCTTGCTTATGGGATCATCTTTTTAGAAGTGTGAGCCCCTCTAATTCCAAAGGAGGGACAGCTGTTATGAAGTCCACCTGCAGTTAATCTACTTTACTGGGTGTCCATGGATTTACAGGAGGCAGGGGACACCTCTGGAAGCTTCTGTGCAGTGGCAGAAGTTGCCTCCTTCAGTGCAAGCTCAGAATTTACGAGTGTGCTGACATTAATGGAGGCAGCTCCATGGCTTTGGGGGGCACCAGCAGGAAGCCCCTGGATCCATCTATTTCCCACACACAGATAAATCTTGGCTGCAAGGTATCTGAAACAGCAGGGCCACTTGAACCCTGGTGTCACATCTCCAGAGAGGCATTGATAAGATCACCAATTCTGCTTTCTAAATCACCACAAACTCCAAGATAACGTTTTATTTCCAGTTTGACGCCTGGATTTATGATTGCCACCTCTGTGCAGGGATTGAAAACACATGCAAAGGGCTCTTTGCAACCCTGGATTTTGCTCATTCAACTATCCGAATTTCTGAGGAATGAAAAGAAGATTCTTAAAGCAGCACAGGTGCAAATTGAGCTCCCCAAGGGGCTTTCAACATAACAAGTCGTGCTCCTGAACTCTTATTTAATCACCAAGTGCACCAATGCTGCACATAAGCACATCTTCACCAGCTTTCCAAACACTGTGATTCCTTTCCAGATAGACACTCAGCTATCTGAGATCACAAAGCCCTTAGGGATCTTCCCTGACTGATCTCTCCTTTCCCTGAGAGGTTTTGCATTCACTGGGAAGAGGGTCAGGTCCTGATGTTATTTAATCGTCCTCATTCTAAGCAGACTCCCATTGACTTCCACAGGGATTCAGAGAATAAGACATTGTTGCTTTTGAGCCTTTTTCGAGGCTGCTTCAGCCAGGCAGAATCACAGTCTTGTTCTCCAAGCAGTTCACCAATGCAAAACCAGGGAAAAACACATTTCAGTGCCGTGGCACTTCGGGCTTTCTGCCTGTGATGGGGTTTTCCCTCAGCACCTTTTGCAGGAATGCTCAGAACTTCCAGCATTTGTGAGCTGATACCCAGCTCTCCATCAGGCAGGGTTTGCACTGCACACCTCTTGCCACACTTGCACACAAATTTATGCAGAAGCAACACGAAAAGCTCATTCAGATCTCAACAGCCTCCCATCAGCAAAGCCACAACAAGCACAGTTCTTCTACAGACCAGGCTCTCCTCAACCTGCTTGCTCCCAAATCACTTTGCCCAAAAAGTCTTTACCTTTTCCCCACCCAATTCCTGCCCTAGTTTCTGTCTCTGTAGTTTTCAGCTGTAGACCGAAGGCAAGATTGTCCTCAGCCTTTGTGAATTTTTACAGGCATAGCAGAGACATTTCTGTTCCAAAAGGCACGTGGACCAAAGAGAAAGGCAAAACTCCTGTGAACAGAAAGATGGGTCCAATTAAACATTTTCATTTATTTAGCATAATTATTATGCCTTTAACTATATTGATCCATTCTCACAGACCTGCCCATCCTGACCACTGCTCTGTAGGATAACTCCAGCCTTCCCAATTTTTGATTTGTAACTCTCTAGAAGTAAAATTCACCATTACAAAAAATTGAGTCTAGATTCCCTTTCCTACCTTCTTCAAATGGCTGCAAGTGACCCATGGATACCCACAGTCCACTGACCTTGAGGCTAAGCCTCCTGCTTAGAATTAAAGCTCCTAAAAATATTCCCTCCTTTGTACATCCAAAAGTCTGGAATCAGCTAAAGTAAATAGCATTAGTCTGAGCTGGCCCATTTGCACACAAGAAAAATAAAATCTGGTAACTAATTAGTTCATTTTCCTAAAGTACTTCATACTCATCTCCATAATACTTAGGAATTAAAAGTCTGAAAATGCAAAGTGTTCCCGACCTAATGCAGCAACCCCTCCGGTGAGATTCCCAAGGACACTTCCCAAACATTAGGTTTATTTGTTGTCATAGATACTCACACAGACACAAACATCAGTGGCACCCAGGGACTCACACTTGCCAGCAGCTTGTTGTAATAAAGCTCTACATGTCTGAAAGGCAGGATTGGGCTTTTTAAATTTTTTTTCCTGGAAGATCCTGCAGGCTGTGCCCGTTCAGTGGGTGTGTTAAGCTGCTGTCCTCCTCTGTTCCTTTCTCAAGCAGAGTCCTAACACAGCAGGCTGGGTTTCTGAAGGCAGGAACGGAGCAGTGGGGTGTTTCAAACTGATAACTGGGGCCTGATGTTCACCTTGGAGCTGGTTTCTCTTTCAGGAATCCAGCTAGATACCTACTAGGCTTGGCCCAGGGGAGCCTGCTCTGCCATCTGATCTGCTCTTGGTTTAACCAGCAGAGCCTGGTCCTAATCAATGAGAAAGAAAGAAAGGAAGAAGGGAATGAATCCCAAGGGGAAGGGAAGAGACCCAACCCAGCTATTATTTCACTCTACTGTGACAGGGAGAGGTGTCTTCTCCAGCAAGTTAATACAGAGCAGGAGGAAGAAGCAATTTTCCCCACTTCCCCATTTCCAACAAGCAAAGATCTGCTGGGATACAGAAACAAGAAACAGGCAAAGAAAAAAGAGCCAGGAGTCCCACTGGTGCCTGGCAGAAGCACTGAAGAGCCAGTGGCTGGCAGAGGAGAGGTGTTTAATGGATATTCTGGGAAGAGAAAGACTAAGGGAAAAGCTCAGAACTAGGGAGAATAAAAATGAGCGTGAAGCACAGAGCAGTGGCTCCCAAGCTCCAGCCCTTGCTCCACAGATGGATCTCTTTGGAGAAGCAAGCAGAGGAGCTGGAAAAGGCATTTTCAGCCTTGGCTCTGTAGAATGCAAAGAAGAAAGGAGGCAAGTGGGGTAAAAAAGAACCGTGGCATGGACTGACACAAGCAGAGCAAAGGGATAGCAGAAGCAGCCACGAGGAGCTGGAGAGGCAGAATCAGAAGAGAAGGGATGAAAGAGGCATAAAACTGGGGGAAAAAAGCCCCTATCAGTTACCATTTTGATAAATAGGCACAGTTAGGAGCAAAGACTGACAGAAAATAGGGAGTGTTTCCAAGGCAAAGACAAAAGAGCAGTTCCCAAATGTCTGTGGCAGGTGGATATATTAAAAAAGACTTGATTGCCAAGAGAACAGATTTGACTTGGAGAAGATGAAGGAATCAAGTCATGGCTGGGAATGTGGCTGTGGATGACAGCCTGTTATTCTTTCCCCCAAGAGAAGAAGGATGTGTTTAATTCTGAAATCCAGTTGTTTCCCTGTTTTCACTGGCAAGGGGCTTTTTCCCACTTTGCACCCTGGGGACCACAGCAGGGGAATGTCTGCTGGAACACGAGGCAGATTCAGGGCACTGTGGCTCCAGAGTGCCAGCAGGATTATTTAACAGGCTGCTGACAAGTTCCTGAAGTGCTGAATTCCTAGTGAATTCCACACCCAGCAGAGAAAATTCCAGGCTTACACTGCAAATCCAGCGAGGAGGAGCTGAGGGGGATGGAGGACACAGGCAACAGGAGCAGGTTATCCCCTAAACCTCAACATCTCCATGGTGGAATAGCTGGAACAGGCTCTAGGTGACAGCAGAACACTGGCTGCAATCCCAGGGCTGGGAAACATGGCAAGCACACTTGAGACAAAGCTTTTTTTAAAATTATTTGATAATTTCCCTCAAGAACTACTAGGCTGCTCCTTTGTTAGATGGGCAGTGAGGGTTGGTGAGCACCTAGGGAAGCTCTTCCCAGGGCAAAATTCACATTAAAGCCACTCTATCCAAATCCTGTACTCAGATTCAAGGCTGGAAAGGTTTGATGACAGTATTTCTGTGGGCAGAGCAAGAACTTGCCTGAAACCTGAGTCACATCCATTCCTTCCAGAGCCAATGTGTTTCAGTTTTACTGGGAATTTCAGCATGGGGGAGATTAGTCAGACTCCATCAAGCAGGTTGTTTTTATTATCCAGGTCAGAGTCCAGGGCTTTTAAGTCATGCTGCATTGCAGCCCTGTGCAGAGACAACAGAAATTCCAATTATTTATAGTCATTTACTCTAAAAACACCCAGCTCTTATGGTTTGTGTGCTGTGTCAGGCAGGCTTAGGATCATCCTAGGCTGAATAAAAGACATTTAAGAGCATATAAGGGAGTTTGGGTGGCTCTTCTTAGGCTCTGCTTGTACAAAATAGCTATATCAACAGTAATAATAACTAAATCAGTAAGATCTTGTGCTAAATACAAATGTGTTTGAATTTCCCCATCCCTGGAAGAGTTCAAGGCCAGGCTGGACAGGGCTTGGAACAACCTGGGACAGTGGAAGTTGTCCCTGCCTAGGGTATGGAATGAGATGAACTTTAAGGTCCCTCCAACCTAAAGTATCCGTTGATTCCATGACTTGAGCAAAGGGTGTAGAAGCATGAAAAAAGCTGGTTCAGTATTTCCTGAGACATTTATGGAATAGCAGGAAGCTTCCTGGCCCTGAAATCTGTTCAGATACTCCCCTGTCTCTTCCCAGAGCCCCTTACTGCCTCAGTAATCCTTTGGTGGCTTGGAAAGGAAATTCACTCTCCTGCTTTGTGTTCCTCATCACACAGGGAAAGCAGCTCTAAAACAGCTCTTCCCAGATTTTATTTTTTTTTTTCTGGAAAGCATCTCTAATCCAGCAACCAGTCCTGAAGCTGCTGGTTGAAAGCATGGCTGTGAGTTAAAGCCTGTGTAGCTGCAGGACTTCTCCAAGCATTCCAAGGCAAAGCACAGTTGTTCCAAAATTCCAGAGCCAGAGCTGTGCCATATGCTGAGATGTACTTCCATCAGAGGGTCAGCTCTCAGGGCTGCTGCACAGGGGGTAACTCCATCCCAGAACATCCTCCCACCTCCATCCCCTCCTGAAAAACCCCATCTGACACGTGGCTTTGTCCCTGTCCCTGTCCCAGGCTGGCATTTTGGGAAGACTGGCAGCGAAGGTGGGAGCGGCCGATTGCTGCCTCTCCCACGTGTGTGCCTGCATTCCCTTCTGCCCAAATCTCCCCATCCTTTGCCCCAGGGAGCTCTGCTATCCTGCAATGAGGCCATCCCAGACAACTGATCCTCTGCAGAGGCCTGGCAAGCAGCACAGTCACGTCTCCAGGCCTGGAGAACAGCACAGAAGATTGAGCAAAGCTGCCCTGCAGGGCTCACCTCCCAACTGCACGTCCCACCCCACCTTGCCTGTTCCACCACTTTGGGGAAATTCCCTGTGTTTGGGCTCTCTGCTGCTTCCCAGAGCAGGCTCCAGCTCCAAATTCCCAGAGAATATCCCTTATATCCCTGGTTTTCCAACCTCTTTGCCACATTGCCAGCAACTCTCAGCAGCACCGACTCCATCTAGCAAAGAAATTATTTAAAAGCACATTATTAAGCCATCATTTAAATTAACAACAATAAAAAAGCTGCACTTGTGCTTATTTTTGATTAAATCTGAGTGTATCCCTCATGCTGAGTAATGTGCAGAAGGAATCAGTCATTTGGAGAGGCAAAAGGTATTCAACTCTATCAGTCTGCACAATTCCAGCCAATTTTGAGAAACTATTGATCACACCAAAGAGCTACAGGATTAGAACATCCAAATTTTTCTCTCCCAAAACTAAAAAGGTGAGAGTTAAGGAACTTGGCACCTCCAGGCACTACAGTGTGTTTCTTGGACTGCAGAGATGACTGGGGTTTTGAGCTAAAACTCCTGATAAATGGCTGCTCTTAATACCATGCCTGGCTTAGAGCTGAGCTCATCTGGAATGTTTCTCCTGGTCTTTTCCCACACTTTTAAAATGCCAAAGTAGAGGTTCTAAATTATTTTTCTTTCTAGTGAGCTCTGTGGTTATTAGCATTGACCAGGAGTGTAAACATCTCTAATTTTATAGATGGACTTTGCAACATTCTCCCTTTTTCCCTGGTTTTACACTCTGTGTGCACCTGATGGGGGGATTTATTCCAATAAGGCTGCACAAGCCACTTGGGATGAACATGGAAAAATCAACCACTGAGACTGCTTTCATCTGCATGAAATTGCCTCAGAATTATCATTAAATAGCTCATTTATGCTTTCACATAAACCACAGAGAACCAGATCTCTTGCAGTGGACAAGGAGCTGTCCCTGAGCCATGAGTGTTCCCTAGGGGACAAGAAGGTCAATGGGATTCTGGGGTGCATCAGGAAGAGCATTCCCAGCAGGTCAGGGGGGGATCCTGCCCCTCTGGAAGCACCTGGAAGCCCTGGGAAGCACCTCTGGAGTGCTGAGTCCAGCTCTGGGCTCCTCAGGACAAGAAGCTCCTGGAGGGATCCAGCAGAAGCTGCAGAGGTGATGAAGGGATTGGAGCATCTCTGAAGAGGAAAGGATGAGCTTAAGAGTAGCCACAGCTGAGAGGGGACCTCTGTAATGTGTATAAATATCCAAAGGGTGGATATTTATATATCTGGATATTCCAGAGCATGGACCAGGCTCTGCTCCATGGGGCCCAGCAATGGGAACACAAGGAACAGGCAGATGCTGAGGCCCAGGAGTTCCACCTGAGCAGGAGGCAGAAATTGTTCCCTGGGCAGTGACTGAGCAGTGAACAGAGTGTCCAGGGAGGCTGTGGAGTCTCCCTCACTGGGAATATTCCAGAGCCATCCAGACACAATCGTGTACCCTGTGCTCTGGGATGACCCTGCTGGAGCAGGGAGGTTGGACCAGACCCTCACTGTGGTCCCGTCCAACCTGGCCCATTCTGGGCAGTGAAAGAGAAAGCAGTGTCTGGTTACATCCCTAAAAACCATTTTCAGCTTCTCTTTTCCCACTGACATTTTCCTGGTGCATCACAAGTGCTTCTCAAGGCAGTTCAGTCTTGGGTGCAAATAGTGATTCCAGTTTTAAATGAGTTCTCCAGCCACTCTCCCAAGTAGTGATGCAGTGCCTGATGCACCTGGTCACACTCTGTCCTTTGGAAACTCCTGAGGTTAAATCGTGGGCAGGCAGCAGGTCAGGGGCACAGTGGGACAGCCATGACACAGTGGCTGGAGAGCATTTTAATCCAGAGAGGCAAAAAAATAAGTTCTGTCAGCCTGGGCTGGATTTCTGCACTGATACCACAGCTATAAGGCAGAGATAGAAATACTGCAATGTGTCTGATGCCACCTCAGATCCATCCATTTTCATCACACTGCAAAAATTACATCAATGAAAATCACACCATTTACCCACAAGCAGGGTTGTCTAATCACCATAGCACTCCTACATGTCCTACTTGTTGGAATATTAGATACCTAGTATTGAAAAAAAAAGGGTGGATCAAAGTACAGAGCTTCTGTGCTCCTTCCAGGCTCCCAATCCCAGTTTTCCAGGCAGATACAAAGGGTGTCTCTTTGCACAGCATACACAGGGAGGCTGGCACACCCCAGCAGCACTGCATTGTCCTCAGTTTTAAGTGATGGGCCATGGCAAAGCAGTGTGGAGCAGCCAGGTTAGAGCCTTCTTCCCCTCCTGCAGAGATGCATTTTGGTCCACCTTGACTTCTGAGAAGCAAAAACATTTGCTCAAATTTCTCATAAACAAATCCCATAAAACAAAATGCTCTCTTATACTCCATTTCACTCCAAATCCCAAAGAAACTTGTGATGTTGGAGGGCAAGTTATTTCTTTTGGCTGGCCTTGCTAGAAAAAAAATGGCATGCTTTATTTTCCTCTTTACAGGATTCATATTGTGTTAATAAAGTACTCTTGATTCCCTCTGGCTGACTCTGCAGGAAAACTATTCTTACAAAGCTTCTAGTCTGGGTTAAAGTAATCTTGCTTAAAACTGCCCATAATTGTTTCAGTCTCTTAAGTTGAATGCTGAGCACTGGAAATTCTGCCAAATTTGAGCCAGGATTGGGTGTTCTACACTGGCAGGATAAGCTGACCAAGGGTAAGGAATTCAGTAAATGCAGAGGGAATTTGACCTGGTGTTTCTTTGAGCCAGCTTCTGTATTTCTGACCTTGCTCTGAAGAGAGTGGAAAGACATGAGAAAAATCAAACCAGATGAGAGTTTAATGGGAGCTATTCCATCAGGGAGGCCCCAGCCCTGGAGCAGCCCCTGGGGGCAGCTCTCCTGCTCACCAAGGGCTGGTCTCCTGCTCACCCAGGGCTGCTCATCCTGCTCTCCTGCTTACAAGGACTCCTTACCCTGCTCACCTTGCTCTCCTGCTCACCCTGCTCTCCTCCAAAGGCTGGAGACAGCCACCAGGAAGCTGACACTGGAAAGGAGCCTGGGGACAGCCAGACTGGGAAAGAAGGGGAGCAGCCCTTCATCCTTGGAGAAATCCCTGGAGGAATGCAGCTCTGGTAAACACAGGGTGATCAACAACTCCAAAAGAGTTTCCTTCTCCAAAGGAAACACACTCAAGGAACTTCAGAGCTAGAAAATCAAGCACTGAGGTAGTGCTGGATGTTTTCCCTCCAGGGGCAAGGATGGGACACCCAGGTGTCCTCAGATCCATCAGGAGATGCTTTCAATGTTATTCCACACCTTGCAGCTCTGCCCAGAAGTCAAGCCAAAAACTCTAAATAACCTTCCAGGGATCTGCTTTCCAGCCCCTTTTAATCTTCCCATTTCCATGCTTGGTGGGTACATTGAGTGTTCTCTAGGTTAGTCTGAGCCTTCAGCACAGCTTGGTTGGTACCAGCTCTTGCCAAGCAGTTCAGTTCTATCAGCCAGGATGTGATTTTTCCCAATCCTCAGTTAATTCAAATGGGAGCTCTGAGTAAACTTTGGGCAACATTTTTTGAGTGTATGGAGGAACATGCAAAATCAGAGCACCAGAACGTTTCATCAGTGTCAATATTACAAAGTTTCTCTTCTGATTGTAGCAGGTTTTCTTTTAACTTAAGCTAATATTGGAAGACTAAGTGGCTTTGGTTTTCCTTGGCATTATTCATGCCCAAGCTGCCTTTTATTCCCATTCAAAAACCTAGGAGCCATTTGCAGTGCTATCATCCATGTCTCCAATTATCTCAAGGAGAAAAACCTATTGCCATTTTAAACCAGCAATGATTTGTCAGAATTTTGAAGAGAAAAAAAAATGAAAAATCCTTTTCCCTCGTGATTTTTACAGCAGGAATCAGGATAACCAGGAGTCCTGGCAGAGAAAGCTCATGCCCCAGCCCACCTAAAGGGGAACAGAGATTCCCATTTTTCCATTACATTAATTACTTATTGCTATCCCAAAAAGACCAGAAGGATCCTTGGAAAGGTAATAACTTCATGACAAAGCAGAACAGACTCTTTTGCTGCAAGAACTCAAGCAGCTTATGAACAACTGCACTGGGTCAGCCAAAGGTCTACCTTTCCTGGCCAGTAACACCCCATGTAATAAAACTATCAGGGAGAATTACCACATTCCTCATTTAGGTCTGTCCCCTCCAACAACTGTTCCCAACTATTACTTGCCTTTGAAGTTCCCTTCTCCCATTTCAGATCTAAGGCAGGCACTGGGGACCCAAAAGACCATTCTAATTATGATAGTTACTATAATAAAGGATATCACCTTTCCCCACAAACCTTGCCTCCTCATTCCTCCATGGGAATGCTTTCCCTTGCACATTGTTGGCCTCACTACACTTGATCTTCAATTTTCAAAGCTGAATATTTATGCAGAACAATAAAGTTTCTGATCCTCCAATTACCCTGCACTGAAATGCTTCCATGCATAACAAGCACACGTACAAGCAAACAGTGGGAGGATCAGGACCTGAGATAAAACATCAGTTGTAATGTTGTCTGTGTCCAAACTCATTAAAGATGATAAGAAGCCCGTGGAAATCAATCTCACTTTATAAGTAATTCTGTATTTGCCCATTGGTTATTTTTTCTGGAAGTGATTTTCAAAGAGCTAAAGAGAGCACAAATACAAAAGGGAAAAAAAGCACCACAGCAAAGACACCCAAAATAAACCAGCACTGCTATTTAAGCAGTCTGAGAGAATCCATATCAGGTGGGATTACAGAAACAGGCAAGAGCTACACAACTGAGGAGGATTTTATTTCTTTAAAGAGCTCCCCCCTCTTAGTCTGTGTCCCATTTCTGCACAGAACACCCCTGTGTCCCTCCACTCAGAGCCTTCACCATCATTCATGCCTCCTCTTCTGCACACAGCCCACATCTTTTCTTCCCCTGAGAAGACTTAAACACTGTTGTTGCTCCAAAGAACAATTTATTTTTCCTGACAAGGCCTTTTATGCAATTAGCTGGAGAAACCATAGCCAAAAAGAAAGAATAACACATGTAAAACCACGCCAGAGAACAGAGTAGGTAGGAACTTGTTGAGTCTATTACCAGACAAAATGTTTAAATCAATGGTGTGCTCTCATAAATCAAAAGCCACATTTAGTCCTAACTATAACCATCCCCAAGCAATGAGGAATAGAGAGAAAACACTTTAGAAAAAATTTGAAGCTCCTCAATGAGGAAGGGGGGAAGCAGCAGATGAGACAAGCACAATGCAGGGTCATCTCCCAGACAAAGGATTTATTGTACAGGTGAGAATGGAGGTGCCACAGCACTGAGGGCTGAGCAGAGCCTGCCAATCACCCCGACTTGTCCCAGTCTGGTGGTGATTTGGAGACATTACAGAACCATTTGAACCTAGTTAAAACTTGGACATTTATGTGGGGTTTGTGCTGTACAAATATTGAGCCCAGAAGAGCCAGAACTCTTTGCTACAGATCACAGACAAAAGGATTTGCACTGCAGACCATAAAAGATCATTCTTTTTCAATTACACTTGACAGGTCTGAGTTATTGTAAGAGGAATAGGTTTGGAGCAGTAACAGTGAACCAGAGAACATAATGTAATTTGAGAAACAGCACAAAAACCTCATCACATCCTTTTCCTTTTCAGCTGGGAGTGCAAGATCGTATCTTTTCACCCCTCCATCCTTGTTCATCCCTTTACTCTTCCACTTGAGCTGCTTTGATTCAGATTTAGGGCTCCCATTCATCCCAATTAGATGGCTTTTCTGTAAAGCTGCTTTCCAACCCCTGCTCTGCTTCCGTTGACAGGATTTCACTGCTTTCCAGAAAAGTGATGGATTTCTCACATACCACAATTTCTAAAGGTCCCTTCTTCAACAGCATCCTCCTCAGCACAGAAACCTTGAGCAGTTGTGCTAAAGCAGTGGCTCTGACCCAAAGAAGGATCTTTTTGCCTGCTGTGAGCTCCAGCACTCCTCATTTTTATTTGCAGCAGTGCAAGCAGAGGCTGCTGCTCGGTGCCTGGGAACAGAAAACGAGGAGCAGGTCACCCCCAGGAGCCATCCTCAGCTCCCTGCCTGCAGGCTTTGGGCTCCTGAGGGCCTCCCCAAGCTGCTGCTGGGGTTTGTCTCACAAGGAGGAGGTTTCTTCCTAGCCCTGTCCTTCCATCTCCCCTTCTTCACTCTGTTCAGCCACCGAGCCCAGTCCCACCAAACAAACTTCATTTGTTCCTTCGGGCAATTGGTTTTACTGGAACTGCATCCTCCCTAAGAAATCCAGGACAATTTGCTTCTGCTTTTGCTTGCAGCGCTTAGCACGTTGTCAGCACTCCCACTGAAGCAATCACACTGAAAACAAGAGTTGCTTCTTCCAGTTCTGGCATTTACACATTTTTATGAGACGCTGGAAAAGTACAGTTGGATATTTCTCCCCCTTGCAAATGCTGAGACAGTAATAAGTAACAGATTCACAGAGTTCTGACTCGGATCTAGGTGTCTCTGACATGTACCATGGCTTTCAAATATATTACACACTCTAATGCTCCTGTTATCAAGAGCTTAAGCTTTTTACATCCTCCTCTCCCCATCAGCAGTGGAACCAGGGAGGATTCTCATCACAAAGCTCCCCTGCACACTTCCCACAAAACAAAGCAGCCTGCTGGGGCTCCAGTTGGGAGCGACTTCTTGCATCATCTGGGATCATTTTCTTACCCTGTTATTACCTCTAATCACCAATACTTCAGTGTTTCTAGGAAGTTTCAAAAGGGGAAGGCAGTTAAAAATTATTTGAACAAATAATATTGTGAAGCAAGCTCAGAATCCCTCCACAGTGTTTGGGACCTCCTCCTAATTCAAAAGCTGTTCATGGGACACAGCTGGTGGGACCCTCTTCAGCCCTGGATGAAGTGCAGCTCATCTGATGGTACAAAGATATAAAAATTTAAAATTATAGAGTGGTGTGGGTAAGAAGGGACTTTGAACACTATTTAGTCCCACTCCACACCTTCCACTGTCCCAGGTTGCTCCAAGCCCCATCCAGCCTGGCCTGGAACACTTCCAGGGATGGGGGGCAGCCACAGCTTCTCTGGCTGTTCATTTTATCCTGGTGTTTCCAACTGCAAACCAAGGAATTTAGATCCAGTTGAATCTAAATGAACATCCTAAGATAAATGCCTGAGACAACCCATTGCGATGGCTCTGAGTAGAACGCTGCCAGAAAGTGAAGGGGGAATGAAAATTGAGATTCATTATGTTTAAAGTGGACTTTTGACCAGGGAGATGAATGGCTGCATTTTTCTGGGCAGATTTACAGGCCAAATGAATCCCTGGTTTAACCTCTGAACTCGGAGGGTTTCATAATGGGAGGAATTTGCCTATTGGGGGTCATGCATGTGAATTCCCAGGCATTACAAGATTGAAGTTGTGGTCATTTCAACATAGAAGAGAAAGAGGAAAACCCACAAGAGGGTGGGTAGGGAAATAAGATTTAAGAGTGCTGTTTCCCAGACCATCAGACAGCAATGGATATACTCAAGAACAAAACAGATGCCCTGGAAGAATTAGAACATCAAAATGTTTGGTACTCTCTGCTCTGAGGTCACTGATGACCATGGAAAATCACATCCTGCAGTGCCCTCAACCAGAAAATCCCAGTTATCCCTGACTGCTCAGTAAATTCCTGACCCTCTTTCCATGGAAAGATGGACATTGTCTTCTCCTCACCTATTTTTTGGCATAAGCACCTGCTGAAGTTGCTACCAAAAAAAAGGTGAGAGGAGCCACATCACCCCAAACAAGTGCACCAGCTCAGAGGAGGAGAATCACCCAGAAAATACAGATTATAAACCAGAAAACCCTTCCCAATTTCAGAATATGGTAGAATTTCTACAGCACTCAGATATACTCAGCATACATCCCCAGAGGTAAATATCACAGAATGGTTTGGGTTGGAGGGAACCTTAAAAAGAATTTAATTCCAACCCCCCACCATCTCCAAGAGCTGCGAATGATTTAAAAGCGAAAAAGGGAGTACAAATACCAAATGTAACATGAATAAATATTGGCAGCTGGCCCTGGTATCATGTTCAGTGGGCTCCCAGCTGATTCTTCACCCACAGTGCATTTGCCTTTCCTTCCTCCCAGCTGGCACTGAGGTAGCAACAACCTCAATTACAAATTTTGGGAAGTCTTTTACTGTTACCAGACTTGTAGCAGCATTTCAGGCTGCACTTAACATAAAACTGAGCTATTTTCTGGCTGTCTGTAAAAAATGGAACACGAGCTAACATTAAATAATAGAACAGGCAGGGTTTTGAGGCCAAAATCCCGTTCTTAATGGATTTTTAAAAAACACACTGACAAGCACAGCCCTTTGTTGATGCAGGCTGGTTTCTGGGAATGCAGTGACCAAGAATTAGAAGGATTTGCATGTAGAACTTGTAACTGTTGAACAAGCCAGAGCTCCCAAGCACAGATGAATGTTTGTTGATTCTGCCCTAATTGGTGTTGCATTAATACCAGCAAGAGATCCCAACCCTACACGTGGTGCTACAGAAACAGAACAGATGCTCTGTTCCAATGATCTCAGCTTAAAACTGAGCCTGCAGCTTAACACCAGACTAGCAATATCCCTCAAGGTACCAGTTGTTTAAAAAAAAAAAAAAGAAAACATTTTTAGGAATAGTGTTGACCTTTCTGAGCTCTTTTCTTCTCCAGGGAAATTTCATTTCATTTAGAGGAAATATAACCATGCTGTTTGAAAGTATCACAAGGGTTTTTCTGCACTGTCAGAATTTTCTTTGGAACAGAAAAAATCTTCCTGATATTACCAAATAAACAGAAAATCTTACAAATATATTTCACCAAGCAACAAAAGGGAAAGAAGTTAAAGGGTCTTATCAGTATAAATGGCCTTGGGGCTGGAGTTATTTTCTGTATCTTTTAATCCCTTTCTGAAAGGTCTGGAAGCTCCCTGTGTTACCCATGAAACCTTCCCACAGTCACCAACTGCCCCTTCCCAGCTTCCATCACCACCAAGTCCACTGGAAATTTAGGAGTGGTAATCCTGACATTTAGAGATTAAATCCTGATTTAAGCAAAATAACTCTTCTTTTAAAAAAAACATACAAACTGGATGTTGAAAGGAGAGAGTTGGGCTATGAATGTTAAATAATGTAAAATAACATAATAACCATTCCCAGAATGGTTTGGGTTGGAAGACCCCTTAAAGTTCATCCCATTCCCCCCCTGCCATGGGCAGGGACATCTCCCACTAACCCAGGGTGCTCCCAGCCCTGTCCAACCTGGCCTTGGACACTGCCAGGTACAAACACTTCAATCTCCATCTCTCAGCTAGGCAGGAATCTGCAGTTTTAGGAATTTCCCTGAGAATCTGCAGTTTTTGTTGGGCCATGGGATAAGAGACATGGATTGGTAACTGTCTTAATGAACTTACAGGACAGAAACCACTGCCATAAGAAGCTTTTCTGCTATCTAACATCTTTATCAACCAGGTGAAAAATGATGAACTCTAATTCCTCTTCCACTTTTGTTTCTCCCACAGGCATATCACAGGCAGGTTTCCTGACTATCCCCCTGAGAAGACAGGCGGTTCCAAGGCTTTAATTATGGAAAAACATCCAGAGGAGGTACTGTCCCTCTTTTAATGAAAAAAAATTCATGGTGTTGGAGAAGGATTTGCTACAGAACATGCTAGTTTATTTAAGCAACAATTTTCCCTAACAGTGGCTCCAGTTCTCCAAGAACCTTATGGTTAAAAGCTTTTTGTTGCAAATAAAAGAATGAGGTTTTTTCCCAGGGTGTTTTCATCAGGTGCTGAAATCTGTTCCCTTTTGGGCTGTGCAGCCACTGAATCACGACTGAAGGTGCTCAGGTGAATGGGAAAGAAGTGGAGAACAACAGCAGAGGAGATTTTCCAGTGCAGGCAGGGCTAAGCCTTGATTTACTGCCAAGGCTCATTAAGCAAATTGAACATCCCAGCTAAGGAAGTATCTCAGTTTGTGTGTGCTGTAGGTTGTTTTTCCTGGTAAATCCCTCTCCTGATGTCTCTGGCTAATGGAAGTGGCTGATAATCTCTTCCTCTGATCACAGAGTGTCACACAGGGAAAGTGATTAAGCCCAGCTGAAGGCAGTGCTGAGCACTTGGAGCCTTTCCCACCCATCCCGAGGAGCCAAGGGGGTCATGGGTCTGGTGGGGGAGAACAGGAAGCAGGATTTGGCCCCTGAGTCAACCACTGTGCTGGGCTAGCAAAACTTAAGAGGTCAAAACCCAAATTCTGTGGTCCTGAAAGCCCCACCCCTGAGGCGGGTGGGGTGCACTAACCGGTGCTCTCACACAGGCATGGCAAAAGAGGATTTTTATAGAATCACAGAATGGTTTGGGTTGGAAGGGAGGTAAAAATCATCTCATTGCAGCCACCCTGACACCTTCCACTAGCCCAGGTTGCTCAGAGCCCCATCCAGGCTGGCCTTAAATGCTTCCAGGATGGGGAATTTTGGATCCAGTCCTCCCTGGGATCCCAGGGAGGAGCCTGGGGCACACAGCAGTCTCTGTGTGGTTTGGGGGGATGTAAGGACAGCACAGATCACAGCACTAACCATCAGCTAGCTTTGCTAAAAACACAGGAAAGCTGCTGCAAACTGCTCCCTGTGCCCCACTAAAACTGAGTTTGGGGCATGCTCCTGCTTTCAGCCAGGTTCAGGGGCTAAATCCTGCTAGGCTTTGCTCTGCTGTGTGGAGTTTGTGAGGTCCCCAGGACAAGGTGAGAGATGAGAATCTGACTCCATGTTCTCAGAAAGCTGATTTATTATTTTATGATATTATATTAAAGAATGCTATACTAAAACTATACTAAAAAAAGAGGATACATCAGGAGGCTTAACAAGAATGAATAATAAAAACTCGTGACTGACTCCTCAGAGTCCAACACAGATGGACAGTGATTGGTGATTAATTAATAACAATTCACATGGAACCAATCAAACATGCATCTGTTGGATAAACAATCTCCAGACCACATTCCAAAGCAGCAAAACACAGGAGAAGCAATCAGGTAATTATTGTTTTCATTCCTCTCTGAGGCTTCTCAGCTTCCCAGGAGAAGAAATCCTGGCAAAGGGATTTTTCAGAAAATGTGACAGTGACACTGCTGTTCAGGCAGGCAGGGGAAGGAGATCCTCAGTGAAGTTTTCAGTCTCCAAAGCAGAAAGTCCTGCCAGAGGCCAGAAGGCTTTGTTGGGAGCCACCCAGCAAGTGGGGCTGACTGCTGGGGAAGGGTTTGGGGGATGTGGTGCCAAATAGAGCTGCCAGCATCAAGGATTAACACAGCTGGGGAAGAAAACACAGCAAGGAATTATTCTGAGCAGCACTGGATATGGAGGTAGATTCTGGAGAAATGGGTTTAACCTTCCTGTCATGCTCCCAGCTTTCAATTCTCACCTTCAGCTGTTTTGTTGCCTTTCCTGAGCATCTGCTTTTTCTTTGCATGGAAAAATGGAAGCCAAAAGTCTGGAGAGGTTGTTTTACTGCTTATTTTCCCTGCATTCTGGAAAAAAAAAAAACCTTCCTCTATTTTCCTAACAAATTTTCACTAGCAATTATCTGATTTTCACCAATTCTGGGGCCTGTTTTTTTCTCCCTTTTTAGCCAGCAGAATGTGTGTCACAGTCTCAACAGATCTCCCCAATGCAGCTGGCCAGAGAAAATTCAGTGCAATCATGATTTTACCTGAATGTCAGACAAGTAAAACAATTTTTGTTCCACTGAGTCAGCTGCATAGTAAAAAATATCCCTGAGGCCACTGGGTTTGTTCCACACACTGGTCTACTGGGCAACATAGGGAAGGAAATCCTGGCCCCATGGAAACTGATGGGAGTTTTGTCCTTGACTCCAGGGGGGACAGGAGTTCACCTCTTGTCTCTATGAGCTCCTGTATGAGCAGGGGTTGGTTACTCCCAAGTCAAACTCCATGAAAAATCAAGCCTGAGCTGTATTTAAAAAGGGAGCATTTTATAAGGCTTCAGTAAAGACACTTTGGGGAAAATAAAATACAAATTAATCACTTCACGAACCATTGCTGCATTATTATACATTCTATATTTCTTGATCCTTTGACAACCCTGACCTTACTTGACTTTGTGATGTAGCTGGCCTTCTGCACAAACTGCTTCCATGACATTTTACAAATACCTTCCCAAAGACATCCCAGTGCCCAGCACTTGGTGCTTCAGTCAGAAAAAGAAGTGCTGTCCCTTGAAAAGAAGCATTTTCTCTACTTTACTTGCTCTTCAAGAGAAATTTAACATTCCAGGACATTGGTGTAATCTCCCTGTATCTGTTCCAGATTTCTATCCCTAATGGTTTTTTGTGTTTTGCTCCACAGATAATCATCGGTTGTGACAATTTTTAGCTTTGCCCTTATCCTGCTGCCAACAAAATTATGATCTTTCCCTGTAGTTCATTAAGTCTCATCACCATGAAAATAAGCCAAGAGAGTTGCCATTTCACAGGCACTTCCCCCTCTCCCAGCTCCTCATTTCCAATATTAACTAACATTAAAAAAAAAAAGGAAAAAGGTATCAGAGAAGGACTAAAAGCCTTCAAATATTCTGAATATTTCTAGTTAACCATGCAGGAGGGAAACTCTACTTGGCCTCTGTTAAATTACACAACACTTAAAATACTCACCTACAGACAGCAATCTACCTAACCCAAAAAACACACCAAAAATCCTCCATAAAGAAGAAATATTTCCTAGATTCCAACCAAACTTCTTTCTGTAGAGTTAATATTCCAAGAGAGGAATTTTCCCTCCAGGAATACTGGGCTGTGTCCCTGTGAAGTGTTAGAGCCAGGCTCTGAGGCTGCTCTCACCTGCACGGCTGGAGATCCAGCATTCCCAAACTCACTCTAGCCCTGCTTTTCTTTTGTGCCCACAACTCTAAAAGGCAAGAAGTTCAAGTAAGGTTTTCTTTCAAGGAATAAGGGAAGGTTTTATTCCTGAAGAAGAACTTTTACCTGAGCCAACACCAAAACTTCCTGAGTCTGAGGACAGCAGAACAAGTGGGTCCTTCTGGCAGCTGGAAGTTTTCTTATTCTTGGCTCATATAAACCAGCATTAGACATTTTCATTCACAGGCTACACTCTGGTTTAGTGCCCAGTTCTTCCCCTGCCTCCAAAAAAAAGGAAATTTGCACTGCAAGACTTTAGAAACTGATATTGGAATACAAAAGTCAATTCAACTTTTATGAAGCATCAGTTTTAAAGGAAAATGTCTTTTCAGCCACTGAAGAAATATTACTGGAGAAGAATCATGACTGGCAGTAGGAGTTCTAGGAAAGACTGGGAAAAATACAAAGAGGCTAAAACTCATCTGCTCCTACTGAAACACAGTCTCTTCCTCAGTATTAAGAGTTTGCTAACTACTTTCTGTATCATTTCAAAACCAGACAACCTAGCAAAGAAAAGGGGAGTCTAAAACAACTTAAGAAGACATCTACTTCTCTTTCCACCATGAAGTTTTTTCCAGGGCAAAAAAACCCAAAAACCCTACACTAAAATGTGGGTGAATTGCCTACTGATCTCAAACTAACCTTTGCTTGCCATTCCCTTTCTTCCCTCCTGTTTTGTCAGATGGTTCAGGCATCTCCTTGCTGTGGTATTTTCTGGGTCCCCAGGATGAAGGAGGAATTGAGAATCTGACTCCATGTTCTCAGAAGGCTGATATATTATATATATTAATATTATATTATATTATATTATATTATATTATATTATATTATATTATATTATATTATATTATATTATATTATATTATATTATATTATATTATATTATATTATATTATATTATATTATATTATATTATATTAGGAATGCTATACTAAAGAGAAAGGACACAGACAGAAGGCTTAACAAGAATGAAATAATAGAAACTCGTGACTGACTCCTCAGAGTCTGACACAGCTGATGGTGATTGGTCATTAAGTAATAACAATTCACATGAAACCAATCAAACATTCACCTGTTGGATAAACAATGTCCAGACCACGTTCCAAAGCAGCAAACACAGGGAGAAGCAATCAGATAATTATTGTTTTCATTTCTCTCTGAGGCTTCTCAGCTTCCCAGCAGAAGAAATCGTGGCAAAGGGATTTTTCAGAAAATATGACAGTGACACCTTGCAGCTGGAGGGGAAGTGGTTCTGTATAAAAGAGCAGAAGCCACTCAAGGTTAGACACACAGCCTCCCCCAGGTCTGCAATGCTGGAGCTGCTTGGAGCAGAGCTGGAGGAGCTGCAGCAAGGCCAGGCAGAGGCACAAGGACACTTGAGCTGCTCAGTGCCATCCCAGCAGGTTCATGAGAACACAAACTCTGGCTCACCCCTTCCAGCATCACCCCTCTGTGCAGAAACACGAAAGCAGAATGTGAATGCACTGAAGTACTGCTGCAGAATGGCCCTGGTGCAAATTTGGGACCTTTTGTCAATCCCATGTGTGTGTGCAGGTATCCTGCTGGACAGAGATGCTGGGGATGGTTCTGGTTCCCCTTTGCAGGCAGAGCAGAGGTGACAGGGTTGGGTTCTGGCTGCGTAGGAGCACTGCAGTAAAGGATACACTCGGAGTAGCTGTGTTGGTTTTGGATCCAGCAGGCCTGCTGGGACACTAAAAACCTATTCTGAACTCCAGTCAATCTGTTAATCTATCCCAGGGAATGAAATGCTTCGCTGCTTATCAGCACAAGATGTGACTGAGCAGTGCTCAGGGCTTGAATTACCATATTTAATTAAATGTAAGGTACTGAAAGGTTTGGGGAGAGCCACTAATGGAACTGCCCTGGCTGCAAAGCACAGCCCTTGTCATTGTCCCCCCCAGCATCCAGTGCTCAGTACATTAAAAGGTATACTTGAGAAAACAAATATTTTCACTGTTACAGGAAGCACATCTTACAGCTGGAAATGTTTTATTTTCTGCTCTTTCACAGTACTGCCAGTGTTAGTGGTCCATTAATAAACTTCAATGGGTTTTGTGGTTTAGACTCATTAGTAAGTGATCTTAGAATTCCTCTCAGGGACAAGAAAGCTGCCTAGAAACAAGAGAACGGTGGAAGCAGCAAATTTTCCCTGCCTTTTTCAGATAATAAAGTATAATTGCCCAGGAACTAAAGATATGAGAATTGATGGAGCTGTACCCAGTTATCAGCTGCTATTTGCTTGCAGGGATAAAGATGCTGAGCTATCCCTGTGTATCTGTCAGGGTTTGTCACAATATCTCCATCCAATCTCCCTCAGCCACTAGAACAATTTCAGTCTTTAGCCATATATTGAAATTAGACACACCTCAGGGCAGCCTCACAAAATCCATCCCTGTAAAAATCAATCTGCCTTACAAACACCAGGACAAATTCATCATCTGGGTCTGAGATAATTCATTATGAATTCATCATCTGGGTCTGAGTCCAGAGGGAACTTGGAGTTGTGTGTCATTAGAATATTCTGCTTCTGGACAGCTTCAGGAACTGGTTTTACTCCATAAAAGCTCCCATGATTTGGGACAGAGAAATCAGCCTTTCCCTAATGATAAATTGGGATATTCAGCACCTGTGCTGGAGTTAATCAGCACAAAAAGTCTTCTCTGGGATGGTCTGGAATTCAGAGAGTGCTGCCTGTTGGATATTTTGTTTTCCCAATCCCATTCATCCCTGCCTCTTTCAGATCGTTGAGGAGCTGGCTGCCAAAAAGGCAAAGGCAGAGGCAGAGAAAAATGAAAAGGATAAGAAGGTAAAAGAAGCCAAGGAACCTGCCCCAGAGAAAAAGCCACAAAAAGTTGAAAAGCAGGTAAGGAATGAAAGCAGATTGTGAAACCTCAGGTGTGGGCAGGGGCTGTAAAGTGACATTAAAGTGGTCACCAAAGCTCCAGGCTCAGGTTCAGGACACCAAGAACTGGCTGAGGTTGATCTCTCTCAGCCATCCCATGACCTGAGGGATTCTGGGGAACTTTTTACCTCTCGTATTTTAGGAATGGCCACGACTGAGCTCAGTGGCAAGAGCTGATGCAGGTGCAGACTGGCAGGGACATCAATGAGAGCAAAAATTCCCCTTTAGGGCTTTGAGATCATTGCCAGGACACAAAGTGGTAACCAAGCATTCCCTGACCCTCTTTCCATGGAAAATCCCAGCTATCCTTGACTGCTCAGTAAATGCCTGACCCTCTTTCCATGGAAAGATGGACATTGTCTTCTCTTCCCCTCATTTTTTGACATAAGCACCTGCTGAAGCTGCTACCAAAAAAAGGTGAGAGGAGCCACATCACCCCAAACAAGTGCACCAGCTCAGAGGAGGGGAATCACCCAGAAAATACAGATTGTAAACCAGAAAACCCTTCCCAATCTCAGAATATGGTAGAATTTCTACAGCACTCAGATATACTCAGCATAGATATCCAAAGGTAAATATCACAGAATGGTTTGGGTTGGAGGGAACCTTAAAAAGAATTTAATGGTGCAGAAGAGTTCATCACTGCCACCTCTTGCAAAATTAGGAATTAAAAGCCTCAGAGCTTGTGTGGATTCCAAACCAACTTTTAAACCCCATCAGCCATGCATAAATAAAGCCATGAATTTTCCATGTTCTCGGGGTAGGAACTCATTTTGTTTCAAATATCAATAGACACCACTTAATGTACAATATACCCCCTAAAATCTTTGAGATAAAGGGCTGCTTTCACAAAAGACACTTCCAAATTATTTCAGCAGCTTTACAGAGCAAACCACCTGTGGGACAGAGCAGTGACCAAAGGGCATCTTCAAAAGCTGTGCAGCAAAAATTGTCAGCTTTTGCTGAAGCAGCAGCTTTTGTTTCTCATTTACTTCCGCAGTATAAACAAAAGTTTAAAGAATATATATTTTTTTAATAAGGGTCATTAATCTCTCACTAAATATGTGGAGGAGAAGGGTGAGTTTTCTCGGGCAAAGCTTACTCTTCACTGCAAGTTTTACACAAATTAATTTGAAGGCCTAACCCTAGAACAAATATATTTCAAAAAAATGATGCTTTTCTTGGACAACATCCATTAATCTGGCCAAAGCTCTCAGAACATCTAGCCAGGAACCTAAATTACATGAATTTAGGAAGCATCAGTCAATTTAATTGGAAGGTAGATACCTAAATGTTAACTTGTAAATGAGCATCTTGAAAACACTGTTTGGGGGTTTGGGGTGGAGGGTTTTTTTTCCCTTAAATAAAAATGTAAATGAAAATACAAAAATGTAAATGCAAATACACAGCAGGCTGAAGGAGCAAATACATGAAAGTTTTTCAAGGTCTTTAAGCCTGATTGCTTAACTTTGGTAGCTAGGAAGGGTTGTGGCTGCTCTTGTGCAAACCAAATTTTTAAGTTCTGGTCCCACATGTCTTCAGTCAGTCCCTTGTTACTGTGACCAGTTTGCTGGGTGACGCTGTCACAGCCCGGGTGAAGCTCCTGAAACGGGATGGCATCTCACCCATCTGCTTAAAAACCTGACTTTCCCAGGATAAAACTGGATTCCTTCTTGGTTTTGCACATTTCTGAAGGTAAAACCGACAAGAGCAGAAATGTGTCTCGATCCCCTGGCAGCCTCTGCAAGGCTGTTTTGAATTGGGGTGAAATAACAGCGTGGAGCTCTGGGGTTTCATAACTTCATGTCATTCCCATCTCCTCAGCCATCACAACTCCTGTCAAGTAAAATTCTGAGCCATTATATCAGGTTCTCTATGGTTCATTGAGAAACAACAAAGGGAACATTCTCTCCAAGGTTATAGCACTGACAGGGGAAAAAAAAGAGTATCTTAGACCAGTTGAGAAGTATTTGGAAAAGTTCTAACAGCAGGACTCTTATTAAAATAAGTGTAGGCTATAAGTCATAGGGATGCAGGCAGAAAAAAGCTCTGCTCCCAACTTCAGCTCTTAAAGAAAACAAAAGTTGGATCCCAGAAGGAAATTTAAGTATTTCTGAAAAGCCCGATAGCAATCTTTACAAAGAGTATTTGATATCAAAGGAACTTGATTTTTTCTTTTCTCTGCAAGGTGCTGATTTGATTTCCCGAAGGAAAAAAACAACCCATGGCTCCATCCCGCCCAAAAAAACCCTTTTTCCAAAAGCAGCAGCAGTCTGGGCTGCCTCACCCAGCAACCTGCTGGAGCTTGTCCCACTGAGTGAGAGCAAGGCTGTGCATCCCTGAATTTCACCAGAAATGCCAAACATGAGGCACATCCCTGTCCCTGGTGAAACCTCTGAGGGAAATCTCCAAAGGAAATGTGCACAGTGAAACTAATTCAGTTTTCCCTGCTGTCCAGTGGGAATCACCTGGTGTGGAGCTGGCTTTGGAAAGCCTCAGAAGTAGATTGAGGCTCTTATTTCCACATTTCTTAATTAATTCAAATTATATTGCTTAAATTCAAACATATATTGCTGGTTTAAGGGGCCTTAACTCATTTAAAACAGAACAAGCATGGACTCAATGCACTGAAAATGAAAAACTCTATGAACTGGTTTCAAAGGAAAAGTTCTTTTTATTATGTTGACTCTTAGGCTGTTAATTGAGGCAAGAGAAAACAGAGCAGCAACTGTCCTTAAGACACAAGAGAGTGGGTTTGATTAAAATCAATTAAATTGACACAATGATATCATTGACATCAGTGTACAAAACCACTGAAGCAAATAACTAAAACAATTCATTGGGTTATTTATAACAATAAAATGTTGATGTGTCCTGTGGTATTGAGAGGCTAAAAATGAAAAACCCATTTTTAGGCTGGTTTGGGGGGAATTTGTTTGTTGGGTTTTTTAATAGTTGACACATTTCCTCTCAGAACATCATGGTTGAATCATTTTCTATAAAATACCATGGAAAAATGGTAAAAGAAGGATTCTGCCCACTGCAAATGACCCAAGGATGAACCTCAAAATGTCACACCCTGTGAAACTGGGAATGCATTGAAGTAACTGGGGATTTGAGCTCAAATCTTCCAACTTTTTGTTACCCTTTAAACAAAGTTCTAAACCAAAACAATTCTTGATGTTCAGTCAAGAACCTCCCAAGTCTCTTTCAAATGCATCTATAGGGTAGAAGTGATAAATGTATTATTTTCTTGTCCTTCTGGGCCCAAACTGGAATTACTGTAATGATACTTTAATTAAAACCAGATATTTGATAACTCCCATAATGGGGCTGCAGCTGTACCTGCAGGTAGCAGATATTTCCCTAATTACAGGGCTTATTTAAGGGTTTTTTAGTTTTAATCATCCCAGGAGCTGCTGATATTTTATCTTGCTGATAAGAAGTGATTTGCAGGTTATTTAGCAAAATCTTGATCCTGTTTGGTATAAATCCACATTCACCTCCTCCCCAAACAGTGATCTAATCTCTCTTTTTCAACTACCACCTTGCTCACATCTTGAGGCTTACAACTGATACAAGATGAAGAAACTTTGATAATTTTCTGGGGATTTTTTCCAATGAAATACTGCTTCAATGAAATGAAACTGTTTCAGGAATGTGCCACTGGCAGCAAAAGTAACAGAAAAAATGGCATTTAAATGAAATTCCATTTCAATATTGCCAGTCTTCTGCCTAAATTACATTTTCAAACAAGCTGGAGCTTAATTCTTGTTTAATTTGGTGACTTCAGCTGATAAAATGACTAGTGGGAGGTGTCACTGCTCATGGCAAGGGTGGAATTGGATCTTTCAGGCCTTTTTCAACCCATTCCATAATTGTGTGAAACAATGCTGTCAGCAATTCCTCTCTTCACTTTCCCCCCCAATCTAGGTAGTGGATGAAGGCTGGAAAATGGGTCCAAGCAATTTCCTTTCGATGCTGGAGGAAGGAAGCTCTCAGTACCAAGGTCAGTAGCAAAAGATAACAATTCCAGCTGGAATGTTCTCCCAGAGCAGCTTAATGGCAGTGTCACTCCTATAAGGTCAAGTGGGCAGCTGCCCAAACTATGGAATGTTATAAAAATTAGGGTGTTAGATTAAGAAATGGTATTTAGGAAGGGAGGCTCTCAGGACCTCAATTCTTCCAAGGAATCTGTCAAAACCATTGAGCTGTTCATGCAGGAAGGGACATTTCTGTGGGTGAAAGTGAACAAACTCAAAGCAAAGGGCTCCAAGAAGCAAAAAAAAGGCATTTTAGGATTTTCTGAGGGCAACAAGGATGACATCAGAATAGCCAATAATTCAAAAGCACCACACTGTAGATCAATTTTCAGCATCAATGTTTTCATAGTCCTGTAGTTCTACCTGTCCTTTTTCCTCCAAGAGTGAAAACTCTTGGAAGACTCCATAGATTCCTTCACAGCTGCTCAAATTATTTTTTATTGTATCTTCTCAAGCAGAGGCACAAAACTCTGAATGCACTTGCTTCATGCAAAGTGTGTCAAAATAAAATATAACACACTTTCAGCAAGGGGCCTGGCTGGTTTTTCACCTGGAGAAAGCACCAAAAAGCAGGGATTTCTTAATAAAAATCATGAAAGGGCATTTGGTTCTTTTCCAGATCTCTTCTCTCCTCTGCTTTTGATATTTCTGTTTATCTCTTCAGCACTTGTTCTCAATGCTCAGCCTGATCCACAAGTGAATTAGGAAGTCTTGCACTTATCTAAAGTGGAAAATGGGATTATTTTTGCTCTGTCTCTGCAGATTCTGTTCTGATACAATGTGGAAAAATGTATTTTCTGCTCTCCACTCTTCAGAGCCAGTGCCTTGCTAAAATTCCTCGTATGAAAAGCCTCCATTATTCCCTCCTGCTGACAAATTACTGGTGTCAAGTTTTCTGCCTGATTTCAGCTGGCTGGAGAGAAAGAAGTGAACTTAAACTTGCTAAATGTGCATCAGTAGTTTGGCCTGACCTCTTGACTCGTAACAATTAGGATTTTCTTACACCTTATAAATCACAGAGCAGCTTTCTGGCTAAAAAAAACCAGGAGCTTTGCATCCCATCTGCTCTCAACTACCATGTCAGAACCCTGCTGAAGGCAGCAGGAGCTTTAGATTAGCATCAAATCCATCCAAACTCCTTTCCTGAGAAAGGATGGAAGTCAAAGGCAGCCTTGGCAAGAGTGGGGCTCCCAGCCAGGCAGTGCCCAGGGCAGAGGGCAGGGCAGGAGGGGTTTGCCTTGGAGGGAACATGCTTGGCTGTGAGCTCAGCTCAGCTGTGGCTACCAGAGTTGTGAGAACCCAGGACATTCCTCTGGCTGCCCTGGAGGACTCCAGACCCTGGCAGGGGCTCAGAGACCTTGGCATGGAGTCACAAACACCTCTGCCTTTGATTTTAGCCCATGGCAACAATTACCAACTTTGTGTGAAGGTTTACAAGCCACAAGAGTTTGAGTAGAATGATAGTGAATTTGTCACAGGGTGAAAATGTAGAATTTTGGGGATTTAGAATGGGGGTTCAGGAGGCAAGATGGAGGAATCTGGGTGTGTCCTGTCCTTCTTCTTCTTCTTGTCCTCCATCTTCTGCTGTGATGGGGACACTTTTGGATTGGTTTAGAGACAGACTGCCTAACATAGGTGATAGTATTGAAATCTCTGCTGCTCACAGTGAACCCAAGATGCATTAGAAAGTTTCTTTTCCCAGCCCAGCAGTCAAAGAAGGAGTCAGGATTCTTCTGTTCTCGTTCTCAAGGTTGTTTATTATTTCTTATCTATAACATTCTTTTCCTGACCTGCTAAGGTCTGTTCAGCAGGTCAGGCAGAGGCACTCTGGGCACCCTTGGGGCAGTGTTATCTTTTTATACTAAAAACTACATGTACACTATTTACCATAACTTCCCAATACCTATCACCTATGTTAGACAGTGAGCTTCTACCTTAAACCAATCCAAAAGTGCCATCATCACCCAGAAGACGGAGACTTGGAAGAAGAAGGAAGAAGGACAGGGCACGCCCAAATTCCTCCTCGGAACTCCGAGCCCCCATTCTAATAACCTCAAAAATCTATTTTTCACCCCATGACAAACTAACTATTATTCTGCTTAAACTCTCTTGACTTGTAATTCCTCATATAAAGTTGGTAATTTGCTCCATTTTAAGTCACAGGGATCCTGGGCTCTGTGCCAAGGTCTCTGAGCCCCCCGGCAGGGGCTTGAGCCATACAGGACAGCCAGAGGGATGTCCTGGGTTCTGACAGATAGGTTGGAAAATGATTGTAAATAAAGTACTCGTAGTTCTTAGTATAAAAAGCTAACTCCACCCCAAGGATAATCACTGTGTCACAACCCAACCTGCTGGACAGATCTCAGCAGGTCAGAGAAAGAATAGACTAGATAAGAGAAAATAAATAACCTTGAGAAGCAGAGCTGAGGAACCTCGACTTCTTCTTTGGTCATGGGGCTGGGAGAAAAGAGACTTTCTAATACCTTGGGGGTCATCTCAACCACAGAAACCTAAGAGGAGTGAGGAATAAAAACACCACAGGAGAAGCAGTGGAGACCCCCAAATTTCACAACTATCCTGTGTGAGAAGCCAGGAGGGTTACAAAGGGATGGGGGATTTGTCACCAGACTGTATCTGAACACCAGGACCTGCTCTGAGCCCTGCACACACAGAACTTTGTGGGGTTATCCTCACAGTGTGAGTGCCTCTATGATTCCCATTTCCAAACACAGAACTTTGGGAGTGATTCCCATTCCCAAACACAGAATTTTTGGGGGTTATCCCCATAATGTGAGTGCCTCTGTGATTCCCATTCCCAAACACAGAACTTTGTGGGGTTATCCCCACAGTGTGAGTGCCTCTGTGATTCCCATTCCCAAACACAGAATTTATGGGGTTATCCCCACAGTGTGAGTGCCTCTGTGATTCCCATTTCCAAGCACAGAATTTTTGGGGGTTATCCCCACAGTGTGAGTGCCTCTGTGATTCCCATTCCCAAACACAGAATTTCTGGGGGTTATCCCCACAGTGTGAGTGCCTCTGTGGTTCCCATTCCCAAACACAGAATTTTTGGGGGTTATCCCCACAGTGTGAGTGCCTCTGTGGTTCCCATTTCCCAGTTACACAGCCCACACCTCCAGCCCATCCTGCTGGAGCTGCCAGCTGCCCCCCAGCTCTCAAGGCACATGAGAAGGAGCCCTTTTCTGCAGAGAGCACAAGCAGGAACCCTCAGAGTGGAGAAGCTCTCTTGCAGGCTTCAAAGGATACCTGCAGTTCCGGCTTAGGCACAGGAGGAGTCTGTAGCTGTGCAGTTCAACTTCAGGTGGGGTTTCTTCTTCTTCCTTTTCTCCTGGTGAACCAGGTCTGTTTGACAGCACACTTATTTTTACTAATTAGCTGTTTTATCTGTTAATTCCTCCTTGCAGCACAATCCTCCTGCAGCACTTTGGGCTTTTCATTGCAGGGCACTCACACAATACTACCTGGGGGTTGTCCAAAGTGATTTTTTTTAAACTAACCATGGATTCTTTGAATCACATTCTTTCATCAGAATCAAATCTACAACAACATCCACCCAGAACAACACAGTCTCTTGTATTTTTAATTTTTAGGCTGCTTTCCTCTCCGTAGCAGAATTATGCAGGAAAAAATAGTTCTGAGTTTGGACTTTCAACTGAGAACTTTTTTTTTCCCTAATCTTATGCAGAAATAGGTCACTTGCTATCAGCATTTGCACAGAAGTTCAGATTTAGTAGTGCAGAAACCTTGAGGACATGATTGAAGCAACAGAGGTTGATTAAGAAATGTTTGTACCAGGAGTAATTCAAAGCCCCTGTTTGTATCAGGAGTAATTCAAAGTGTGTCTAAAGTTCACCTAAATGACAGCTGACCAAACAACAAACATCTTTGTTTTGTCACAGCCCCCAACACTTAATTTGAAGGAAGTGTTCCCATCCCATGAAACTGGTGCTTTATACCTAGCTTACTTAAATATTTTTTAAAATGTAGATCAGTTTTGACAAAAACCTAAATGTTTCACTTACAGACTTTTTCACTCTGTGTTTTTAACTCCTCTACCAAGCTAGAGCTGCTGCCTAAACTCCACTGGAAGCCTTTTATCCTCTTAGAACTGTATCTGACCATTTTTCTAGTGGCTGAACTCCACTTGCCAAGCCCTAAAATGCTTATTTTAAATGATGTGGTTGGAAACAGCCTCTTTGTGTGGCATCTCCTGTCACACTGGAATAGCCAGAGTTTACATGGGGCAAATGTAAGGCTGAGCCTTTTCCTCCCTCTCTATTTTTGCAGTGTATTTTTGCAGTGTGAGGCAGCAATGTGCTATTTTCCCCGTCCTACAGATTATATTTATGACTTGCTCATTGTCACAGAGGATATTTGAGTTCAAATACTCCGTGGTCTGCCCAAATATTCCTTGAAGGCGTGGTGATACTCTGTATTTTTAACCAGCCTTCAAAAGATTCAAATCCTTTTGCCAGGGGGTTCAAAGTGGCCATTTCAAGAGAAGCTTCATGATTCAAATAAATATTTTAGAATTGTTAGTCACAGGCTGTTCTGTGAAATTCTGGGATATTGGAGTTCCCTACTGGCCTGCAGAGCTGGGATGCAGATTTAGGAGCGCTCTGGGCTGCCTTTGAGCCCTGAGCTAGCTCTGCATATAAAACAATCCCAAAATAAGCATGCACTATTTTAGAAAAGGTGACATAAATTTCACTGCACACACACAGGCACAGAAATAGCTCCTGAAGCTGGCTGACCCTGCCTGTAACAGAATACCAGACTCTGCTGACCAGCCAGTGAAAACATAACATCCTTAGCCTCCTGACCCCCCTTTAAAATTAACTTTGAAACATTTTGTTGATCTATAAAAGAATAACAGAGCATCTAGCACCTATGAGTTATTGATCTCCCTACTAAAATTAGGCCCCTCTAACCCAGTGGTTAATATAACACTCAGATAACTCATTGCCAGGTAATCCCAGGGTCTGGGGGGACCCTCCCTGATCTGCCTGCAGTGGGTATTAACCACTAATCAATCTACAAAATGACAATAAACAATTATGGGGAAAAAAACCGAGAATAGAAAAACCTACAGATCCCTCTATGAAAAATAAATCTCTAAAGCCTGGTACTCCTGTGAAAACATAGCACTGGCAACCTGCTGACCCAGTCAGGAAAGTGTTTAAAAATTCACATAACTCCTGTGTGATGTCCCCTTTCCCCAAGGCTGGAATTCCAGGCTGGAAGAGCTACCTCATCACTTGGGCAAATCAGCTTTTCCTGCTGAAATATTACATGACATCTGTCATGCCCTCTGATGACCCACAAGTAATTTAAAGAAATGAAATGTCTGTACTTTGGAGTTTCTTCCATGACCAAAATATCCCCTGTCCTCCTCCATCACCACCATTCTCAGTGCTGAAATTAAGATTACTCACCTGCAAGAACTACTTCTTCCATAAACTTTGTAAAACTACAAATCCTCTGCCTGGAATTGGGCCCTGAAAAAAATTTTGGGGGGAATGGAAAGAGCAGCCAGTCTTGGATTAATTAAAACTTGGATGTTAAAACCCTTCTGAATTTGCATGGTGCCTTCAGCAGGCCAGGGGTGCAGGGGAGAATATCAAACAAAATATCTGTACAAATAGAATGTCTGTACAAATAGAATATCTGTGCAAATAGAATGTCTGTACAAATAGAATGTCTGTACAGAACTGATTCGTACAGGAGCCAACGTCTGAAAGTGGAAAACTGTCGTTTCAAATCATCAGGAAATTGAATTAGCACACAGCTGGAGATTAGCTGTCATTTAGGAAGATACAATCAGGGCTTGAAAGGCAAGATATGCATTGTCTTCCTTCAAATTATGTCAAGGAGTGTAGGAAAAAAAGAGGTGTTTCCATTAAAACCAGGCACTTGGAGAACTCAGATATGCACTGAGCTCGTCAGACTTCATTTAGTTTTCTTTCTAAAGAGCAAATTGCACTTTGCCTCAACAAAAATAACGAGCTGCACCTCAGGATCATTAGGTACTTTATCATAAACAGCTTTTTTTTCATCTCCAGTTCTACAAATTCACTGTGACTGCGTGTTAGGTCTCCTTATTTCCTCTCCTTTGCACAGCACTTCAAAACAGAGGGGCTGGATCAGGTGGGTCTTGTCTCTGTTGGGCTGAACTGCCTTTTAATTTCTGAATTAGCTTAAAATCCCCTTAAAAAGTGAAGCCTCTGTGTGGCCATGCATCCCTTGTGGTGAGCTGCAGGTTATTGCTCTGTCACCCTGCTGTCCCCTCCCTCTCCCCCACCTCCACGTGCTGGTTTTATTCCCATTCCAGTGCCCCTATTCCCGTATTTGAGCCTCCTGGGAATGACTACAGGGGCCAGCTCCCCAGGATGCAGCAGCTTTAGCTGAGCCATGGGGAGAACAGGGAAATTTGGGGGTTGAATTAACCCCCTTCCTTTGGTCCCCAAGCCAAGTGACACTGGTGGAGAGCACGTCCTTCAGGGCAGGAGCCACTCCTGTGCCTTCTTCATGGAAAAGATTGAAGCCTTGTGCTGTGAAATGAAATTAAATGAAGTGAAATAAAAAATAAAATAATACTAAAATAAAAATGAAATAAAAAAATAAAAATAAAATAAAAAATAAATAAATTAAAAATAAAAATAAAAATAATAAAATTAAATTAAAATAAAATATAAAATTAAATTAAATTTTAAAAAATTAAAATAAAATATAAAATTAAATTAAATTTTAAAAAATTAAAATAATAAAAAATTAAAATAATAAAATAAAATAAAATATAAAATAAGATAAAATTAAAATTAAAAAATAAAAATAAAAGAGAAAAATTAAAAATTAAAATTTAAAATTTAAAAAAATTTAAATATAAAAAATAAAAAATAAAAAATAAAAAAAAAAAATAAAAACAAAAATAATGAAAAAAAATAATAAAATAAAAAAAATAAAAAATAGAAAATAAAATAAAGTAAAATAAAATAAAATAATGCCAAAATCAGCCACAGGACAGGGCTCATGGAGATTGAGCACGCTCCAGGCTCTCAGCTTTACAACCTCCAAATGACAGCCTCACTATCCCATTATCCTCCTGAATTCTGATCCCATTCTGCAACTCAAGGCAAAAGCAGAAATCCCTTAACCTCAACGTTTGCAGATCCTAACACAACGGGGTGTTGCTGGGTTGTGAGGGTCCCCAGGACGAGGTAAGAGATGAGAATTTGATTCCAGGTTCTTAGAAGGCTGATTGTTATGTTGTTATGTTATGTTATGTTATGTTATGTTATGTTATGTTATGTTATGTTATGTTATGTTATGTTATGTTATGTTATGTTATGTTATGTTATGTTATGTTATGCACTAAAACTATACTAAAGAAGGAGAAAGGAGACATCAGAAGGTCACAAAAGAATGAATAATAAAAACCTGTGATAGACTCAGAGAGTCCGACACAGCTGGACTGTGATTGGTCATTAATTAAAAACAATTAATATGTTTGGATAAACAATCTCCAGGCCACATTCTAGAGGAGTAAAACATGGAGAAGCTGAAGCTTCCCAGCTTCTCAGGAGAAAAATCCTCACAGAGGGATTCTTCAGAAAATCTCATGGTGACAACAGGGCTCTGAACTTGGTGAGGGTCCCTAGAGCCTGCTGCTTTCCTGCAGCTCATCATTTAATAAAAGCTGCCTACAACCACCCTTTCTTTTGCCTGCAGAAGCAGCTGGAGAAACCAATGGCTTCTGTAACTTTTGCCCCTTTTTTTTTCTTTCTTTTGGCTAACAGTGTTTTGGGAGAACAGAGAACACAAATCAGATTTTCTCCAGGACCATGACCCAGAGCTGATCAAAGCAGGGGAACGGGAAGAAGTGGAGGAGGAGATCAGAGTGCAGGTGAGCTTACAATAGCAAGAGGACACTGCTCACGTGCATTACCTGGGGAGATTTTTCTCCAGCTGTAAGAACTGGCCCTGGCACAGCCCTTCCCTCTTTCCAGAGTCCCTGCTGCCTGTTCTGTGCTTGTTCAGCTGAACAATTGTGGCAGAACAGAAAACTGAGGAAGGTTCCTCTGTGTTTGTCTTGGGCAGGTCGATGAAGTGATGGAGGAGAAGCTGCTGAGGGTCAAAGAGGTTGTGGATGGAGAGACAGGTCCAGGTCAGGTCAAAGCTGTTAAAGAGAAGGTAAGAGCAGCAAGGTGGGAGAATTGAGGGGCAGCCCCAATTCCATCAGTGCAAACCTCAGGGACAATCACCAAAATGTCCCCCCATAAGATTTACTGAATCTCAAGTCAGGAACATCTGAAAATCTCTTCACCTGTGGCTATTTTCAGGGCCTTCTCCATTAGCTCTTGCTCTTTAACTTGTATAAATACTGCTTAGGGCAAGCTGAGCTATTCCAGAGATAGATCACTACAAGATATTTCAGATTTTCACCTTCCTGAAATCCTTGGATGCAGTCAAACAGCAAAATGGAAGCAATCCCTCTCTTTAGTCTGACCAGTTCAGATTAATAGTTTTCCAAGGAAAACAGGGATCTGGAGGCCAGTGAGTTTTCCAGCTGCTGGCTGTTTTCCTCCTGAATAAGGAGTGGTTATTATGTTTCAAGACCATACACCAAAAAAAAATTCCCTCTGAATGTTTTGATGTAACCTTTCATTTGTCTGTAACACCACATAGATCACACACAGCCAGGTACTCATTATGTTACTACATCCTATTGAAGGGTTTGGGAATTTGCAATTAAGCCAAGTTTATTTGGGCATAAAAAATAGGTTAAACCCTCCCCAAAACATAGCACATGTCATGTTCACATCTAGTTTTACGGCATTATCATATGAAAAATTCCACAGCTTGTGGTTCTCTAAAATTCCTTAGCAAAGCATTTAAATTAGAGATCATGTCAGTGCAAAATCACTCAAAGCTTACAGCCCACCACTCAATCAGCAGAGCCACTTAAAACCCTCAGGGCAAATAGCCAGCCCTAATCTCATGCTGTATTTCATTTCTGTAATACCTTTTAGCATGCAAATACTTGCTGTTGCTCTACTTCTACTCAAATTATCTTTAAAAATGCTCTTTCACCTGACAAACCTCCAGGGACAATCTAATAAGAAAAGACTGGGGCAGCTCTGAAAGCTGATCCCAACTGGATTCCTAAATCTGCTTCAAAAATAGTGGGGGCTTGAGACAGACAGACAAAATATTGCAACAATCTCCCCCAAGTTTTCATGGGCAGACACATTTAGATCAGCTAGTCAGTGCCCTGCTGCAAAATGTCACACTGGAATTACAGAGCTTTATCTTAGGGGCTGGGTTGTGGGGGTTTTTTTCCCTTCAATGTACTGTTGGAATGGCTTAGGGTGGAGGGAGATTATTTAACTTTTATCTTCCCAAGTTGTGCCAGTCACCTGAGAGAATGAGGCAGGGGAAGAAGCACTAATTAGATAATAGAAATTCCTTAAAGATTTCATCTGAAAAACCCCACCCAAGCCAAAACAGTTCTATTTAAGGAATGGGGAACACATCTTCCCTGTGCAAAGCCATTTAAAATGTCCATTCAGCATTGGCAAAGGCTTTTTCCAATTAGTATTTGCATAAACATCTCAGCCATAAACCAAACCAATGCATACCTGTGCACACAGACTGCAGATCTGCTTCAGGATAACCTGCTCTAGATAATAAGAATCATATGAGCTGGAAAGTTTTGGAAATAGCTCATTAATTTATTATTCAGCAAAACAAATCTCTAGTTTTTCAAGCAATATCTGAGGTTGCATATGTCTCCCCTCAGCTATGCAGCACAAAATAACAGGTTCAGGTTCTCACTGTAGCCAGGAGTGTGTCTGAGTTCAGTGTGAAACTTCCCCCTGCCAAAAAATAAAGGAGAATTCAACATTCTTCAGAGGAATCAGACCTTCCCCTGCACTCTGGCAATGGACAAGGGGCAATGAGAGGGTAATTTCTTCAGGAGAGCTTTTACAGGTGGAATTCTGGGGCCATCATCCCAAATTCCTGATGCCACATTTGGCCATTCTCTCTTTTTTAGGGAGGGATTTCTTCTGCTCTCTTTGTCAGGGAATAATCCCTCCCAGAGGTAGGTGTTCTGTGCCTTCCCAAGCCGTAAGATGAGTAGTTCACAACTCAGAAAATTTCTGTCAAATTCATATTAAAAACAAAACATCTGCCTGACCCACAGGAACCAATCTGACTTTTTAAGTCCCTTTTGTGGGGAATACAGTGAGGAAATTTTGGAACTGGAATCTAAAGGGAAATTTCTCCCCTCCAGTCAGCGTTCCAGACATCTCAGGTCTTAGATTTAAGAAAAACAATATATAACATCTCCTGGCCTAGCCAGAGCCACTCCTTTATTTCCATAACTTCTTTATCACTGATTCCCAAACCTTCAAATACCACTTACTGCTAAAAGCTGACACTTAGCCCTACCAAGAGCTGCTCTTAGAGCTCCTGAAGATAAGAGGAGTTTCTTTGGAGTGTCTTCCATTACCAAAATACCCCATCCTCCTCCATCCCCACCATTCTCAGTGATGCAAGAACTATTCTCTCTATAAACTTTGTAAAACTACAAATCCTCCATTTGGCAGCTTTGTGGAAGAACAAACTTGGGTGAAAAAAAAATTGTTCTTCTCATGACAAGTGGGTCTCCAGAGCAGCAGACTGATGTGGAAATAGCAACATTAATTAGATTGCAGCTAATAGTCAATAAAGCACAGTGCTGTTACTGGAGTCACAGATCCTGTGTGTAGTGGTGTTCACAGGGGTCCTAGGATGAGGAAGAGAAGAGAATCTTGACTCCATGTTTCAGAAGGCTGATTTATTATTTTATTATATATATTATATCAAAAGAAAATGATACATTAAAACTATACTAAAGAATACAAGAAAGGATTTCATCAGAAGGCTAGAAAAGAAAGGAATGGAATGATGATAAAATCTTGTGACTGACTAGAGTCCCAACACAGCTGGACCTGTGATTGGTCATCAAGTAGAAACAACTCACATGGACCAATCAAAGATGCACCTTTTGCATTCCACAGCAGCAGATAATTGTTGTTTTTCTTTTCCTCTGAGGCTTCTCAGGAGAAAAAATCCTAGTAAAGGATTTTTCATAAAATATGTCTGTGACACCTGTGCCTGTTTCCAAGCTTCCCACACCCAGGGATGGAGCAGAGTGTCCTGTTTGAGACACACTTTGCTTTCCTCTGATTCTTCCAGAGAGCCCCTGGTCCCATGACTGTCACAGGAAAGGGGATGGGGACACAACAGGAACAGAGGAATTTGGGTCAGCTGTGCTCTAAACTGCATTTTCCTTCTCTTGGCACAGTGGCAGCTCATCCCCTGCCCAGGCAGGGATCACCAGGCTGGGACTGGGAGCACTGGGAAAGGCCAGGCTGAGGAAGGGCTGGCAGGGAGATGTCCTCTGAGGGAGGAACATGGCAGTCACTGATCTGGAAGTTACATTTAAGAGCTTATCAGAGCCCTTTCTCCCAAGCCCATTGTGCTGCTTTTCCTGCTCTGCTCCCCCAAGGATTTATTGCTGATCCCCACTGCAGGTAAAGCAATGCATTGGAAATGAACACACCCACACATACACAAAGGCATGGCCAGAATTCAGGGGAAAAAAAAGGAAAAAATACACAGAAAACCCAGGAAAGGGGGACATGAGAACCTAAGTGTGGAAAACTTGCTTCTGGGCTAGGCCTCAACACAGCTTTGGAGGTCCCTTTTTGGTGAAACTGGGCAGAAGCAAGAAAACCACAAATGGCTGTGACAGAAATACTGACAAGATATATAAATATATCTATACATATAAACGTATCTATACATATATCTATAGATATAAATATATAATTATAAAATATAAATATGAATACTGTATTTATATAGATATAAATGAAATTCATTTCTACTAATTATTATAAAATTTAATTAATATATAATAATTATATATAGTTAAAATATAGCTATATGTGTACATATAAAATTTTATATAATATGTAATATATACATATAAATATTATATATAAAATATATATATAGGTATAGATATAAATGCCAGGAGAGAAGCTGGGTGAGAACTGAGGAAAGGCTTGGTTTGATTCCCAAGCCCTGCTGGATTTCCTGTAACTGCTGCACCCAGAGCCCTCAGCCAGCTGTGGGAGCTGTCACCTCTTTGGATCCTAAATCCAACAGGGATGGCAGATTCCCAGATTCCCTCATTCAGCAAGTTTATGAATCACTGGGAGCATCCTTGTCTGAGCTTTTTCAGTGCAAGTGTCAGAAGCTGCTTGTTTTATCTCAGCACTGCCAGAACAGACTTCCCAACCCAAGCCCAGTGCAAAGCTTCACTTGCTCAGCCTCCCATCTTAAACATCTCACATGATCCAAGGAATCCCCTAAAAAACCTGCATCATCTGCTGCTGGTTTCCCTTAAACCACAGGAGCACTTCCCTCCTGTCCCTGTTCCCCAAGGGAACCTACGGGAGCCACGGAGAGGGACTTGTTACAACAAGGGACAAGTGTCACCATGATATTTTCTGAAAAGTCCTCATTGCCTGGGATTTTCTCCTGGGAAGCTGAGAAGCCTCAAAGAAGAATGAAAACAACGATTATCTGATTGCTGCTCCTGTGTTTGCTGCTTTGGAATGTGGCTTGGGCATTGTTTACCAACGGGTGAATGTTTGATTGGTTGAATGTGAATTGTTATTAATTAATGACCAATCACGGTCCAGCTGTGTCAGACTCTGAGTCAGTCACGAGTTTTTATTATTTCATTCTTGTTAAGCCTCCTGATGTATCCTTTCTCTTTCTTTAGTATAGTTTAGTATAGAATTCTTTAATATAAGATAATATCATAAAATAATAAATCAGCCTTCACATGGAGTCAGATTCTCATCTCTCACCTCATCCTGGGGACCTCACAAACACCACAGACAAGGAGGAATGGCTTCCAACTGAGAGTGGGTTGTTTAGTGGGATATTGGGAAGGAATTCTTCCCTGTGAGGGTGGGGAGGCCCTGCATAGGTTACTCAGAGCAGCTGTGGTTGCCCTTGGATCCCTGGAAGTGTCCCAGGCCAGGTTGGATGGGGTTGGAGCAATCTGGGATGGTGGAAGGTGTCCCTGCCATGGCAGGGGTGGCACTGGATGATTTTTCAAACCAGCCATTCCATGACTCCTGTGGTGGCCACAGCTGCAGCCAGGACTGTGAGATCCTCCAGATCTTCCAGTTTCAACCATTCCCCTCAGGGAGACATTTGGACAGCCCCTCCCTCCTGCTGCCATCCTAGCAGCAGCCAGGGCTCTGGAATGGGGTCTGAAATCAGGTTCTTGCCTGCTCCAACCTCTGAGCTGCCCAAAACGTTTTGCTGGGTGGGAGAAGCCACCCCCTGGGCACAGGACAGAGCCCAGTGACCCTGGCAGCTGCCGCCTGATTCAGCTCACTCTGTGGGGGTCAGCAAAGCAGGAAATCACCCAGCCAGGGCATGGCTGCACAGGAGCTCAGCTGGCACTTCAGACAGAGCAGCCAGGAGATTTCCATTCTAAATGAGCAGCGTGTTCACATCCATTAAACATTATCATTTCCTAAATAAAAGCAGTTCCCAGTAAGACATTTTGGAGACAAGCCATTGTCTACAATTCATATTTGCCCTTATCACATCTCAGCCTGTGCCAAATTCCCCACAAGTGCTGTTGTTAATTAGGAAATCACATTTTTCCTCCACACAGTTCATTTTTGTTTTGCTCTGGAGTTACTTTATTGGTGAAGCTGCCTTGAGGACAATACCAGTTGGCCAATAAATTCAACATATGCTTCGTGTCTTTACATAGGTTGAAACGAGCTTTTCTTCCCAGTCAGACACAAATATATGTGATTTCTGGCTTGTTGGAAGAGAAGTTAAAAAGACAAAACAGGAGGAACAGCAAAAATAAACCAGTGACAGCCTCAATATTTCCACAGTTGTTAAAACAGCATGGCATGTGCTTTCTTCTTCCCATTCCTTTTCTTCAAAACAAATTCCCCCTGGCACATTTGGATGAATATTTGCTGCCAAACTTATTTATGGAAAGAAACCTGAGGTTTAGTTCTCCAAATACAGAGTTGTTTGCTTTATCCTAACCCAAACCATCTCCTTTTCTCAGTAGCTGATCCATGTAGTGCTGGGTTTAGGCTGCATTTTCATCTGCATTATCTTTGTGGCATCACAAACAGGAACAGGTGATTGAACCACAGGTTCCTCACATTGTGTCTGTCCCTGAAAAACCTGAAACTGATGTATTCCTGAAGGCTGCTGATCTATTCTGTGAAAAAGCCCAGCATTTTCCAGATAATTGGATAGGATTTTTTTTTTAACTCAACAACACAGCCTCCAGAGCTCTGCAGAAGTATTCACTCTTATTAAAAAAAAGCAAAGTAAATGACTGTATTCCCAGGAAAGTGAACATAAACTTTTGGAAAGAATAAGCTGTCTTGTTCAACTAAGCATTTAAGCACGTGCTTAAATTTAAGCTGTTGGAGAAATCCCCTGGTGCACCAAGGTTTCTGTGTAAACAGCTCCACTGGAGCAATGCTGAGGTGGTTTAAGGAGCTCAGACACCAGTGGTGGGCACTAACATGGATTAATGATGCCCTCTCCACACTACTAATTATCCCTAACCATATTTATGGCTCCTGAGCTGTAATTAATGGAGGGGCTTGACAAGCCTGAGTCACATCTTCCTTATTTATGTTCGCCAGGAGTTGTTTTTTTGTTTTGTAAGGTGTCAAGAAATGAGGCACGCGAGTCAAAATCTTTCTGTGGTGAAATTGTGGTGAAAAGATGAAAAGAGCAGGTTGAGTTTTTCTGGCCTCTTCCAGCTTCTTCCCTGAGGCATTAGGGAGGAGAAGGATGTCCAGTAGTTACGAGGGTAACCAGAGTCTCAGGAGCTTTTCTCCTCTGGGAAGCTGCTTAGATATTTTACTTCAATATATATATATTTTTTTTTTTTTATTTTCATTCTTTATATTTTTATATTTATATTTTTTATATTTTTATTTTTTATATTTTTATATTTATTAAAATATATCTATTTTTTTAAAAAGGTATAAACAGTCTCTACAGCAGCTACTTAGACCCCACACCCTTTTCCTTCCTGCTTCCTTCTTGAGCAAGGGCTATATCCCCCCTCACCCACAGAAGTTGGTTCCAGAAAAATAATGGAATAAGAATCACACAACTGGAAAAAGTCTCTGAGAGATCATCGATTCCAGCCCTTAACCTGCCCTGCCAAGGCCACCACTAAACCATGTCCCCAATACCACATCCACACAGCTTTTAAAGCCCTTCAGGGCTGGGGATTCCACCTCTGTCCTGGACAACTGTGCCTATTAAAAAAAAAAGTTTAATATCCAAGCAAAAGGAAGGAGAGCAGCTTCTTCCCTTGGAGCAAAATGACCCAGGGATTCTTTTCCCATGTAGCAGTGGCACTGCTGGTTAAGGATATGGCTTTTCCCTTTGGGCTACATTCAAACACTGAAACATTGGCTGTTCTGGCCCTCACTTTGCTTCAGTACATCCAAAAATATTTATCTGTTCCAAAGTCACTAATTCCTGCTTGCTTGTGTGGTCCTCAGACAAGCAAAACACCTGTGAAGAAGAAGATATCCGAGCTGGAGAAAGATCTGACACCTGACAGGTAAGGAGAACCTTTCTGCATTAGATCTCCAATATCTGCTTTGGTTTTCCTCACCTTCACCACCAACACAAATTCAAATCCCCATTTTGCTGTCACACACCAGCAGGAGCAGTCCCATCCCCTGCAGGCAGGTGAATTGCAGTGGGCAGAGCTCAGCACATGCAGCATTCAGCAGGAGATGGGCCCTGTGTGCCTCTCTCCCCCCTCTGCAGGTGCAGAAACACCTGGCTGGTTTGTTGGCTCTCAGATTTTCCTGTCCCAGTAAGGGAGGCTGCAGACACTCCTCAAATCCCCTTGATGGCTGAGCTGTGGTGTACATGCCATAAATCAGTCTCATGGATCAGTAAGAGTCCTGGCAGACCTGGCCACTTCTTGTGGACCCTTGCTCTTTAGAGCGTTCTTATTTTATTTGGAGGATTTGAGAGGATTTCTTCTGCCCTGCCATTTTCAATGAGAGTGATGTGCTCCCTGAAAATCCATCCATTTTTCACCTGTGCACATCTCCACAGGGAGCAGCTGATCCAGGAGCAGGGCTGGAGAACAGGACAGTGCCAAACACAATCAGTGAAATTCACCCACAAACCCATTCGTGCAAGAGCAGCCAGACCTGGACTCCATTGTTTGGGTGCTGGCACCACACAATCAGCCAATGATCTCTTTACCTGCTTTAAAATATATTTTAAAAAATTAAAATTTAAAATTTAAAATCCATGTCTCATGGATTCTAACAGAGCAGGACTCTAACTCTCCTACAGAACAGTGCCAAAATCTGATATATTCCCTGCTTTTAAAACTGCTCTTGCACAAATCTGCTTCTTTAGATATAAACTTACCATGCAGCCAGCTGAAAACATGAGCTCTTTAGTAGCTGGCTTTTTATCTGGCTTTATTTTGGCTCGCTGCTTTGCTCTTCCCTGCTGAGCATTTCAGAAATAACCCAGAGAGGGGCTGAATAACAGATTCAAAATCTCCCTTTTTGCCCAGTGAAGGGGCACAGGGGGCTCCAGTCAGCACAGACTGGTCACATCACCCTCCCCTTGGAGAGGACATGCATCATTTAACTGGCACAGTAAAAATAATAAACCAGGAAAAGTAGAAGTTCTGCTCCCACCAGAGCTGCCAGGTTAGTCCCATTCCACTCTCTGCCTGGTTTATGATGCATTTTCTCAACATAAAACCACTGAGGATGAAAGCAAGAGTCAGAGCAGCAAAATCAACCTTGTTGAAGGTGCATTAAATTTTGGATTTGCTTATCGCTGCTCCTACATTAATTGTGCCACTAAGACTGCATAAACATAAAACTCCTCAGCTGAAATGGAAAAAAAGGCTGCAGACCTCAAATTATACCTGGAGGTTTATTAGCCAGCTGAGAGGCACTATTAAATATATTTATTGTAGCCAGACCAGGACATCCCAATTAAGGTAGGTGAGAAAGACAGAATAATTGAAGGCAAAGAATGTGAAAAGTGTGGAAAAACACTGAGAGATCTAAAAAGACTAAAATCAATATTGTTTCTGCTGTCAATACACTGAGAATTTCCGACAGGTTTATTCAGTTTTCATCATCCTGGAAGCAGTATTACTCTATAAAACCAAGTGCCGGAAATGTCCTTGAAATTAATACTTAGAATTCCAAAAGAGAGTGTAGAGAAGATCCACATCAATAGAAAACCACACACAAATTTAAGTGTTTTAACTCCTTCATTATTGGGATCTACTTCCAGCCACTAATGGAGATAGGGAGAATCTTCCAGTGGGGAACTTTTGCCCATTTGATGGAATCCCAAACTGGTTTGGGTTGGAGGAGGCCCCAAAACTCATCCAGCTCCACCCATGCCATGGGCAGGGATACCTCCCACTGTCCCAGGTTGCTCCAAGCCCTGTCCAGCCTGGCCCTGGGCACTTCCAGGGATGGGACAACACTTCCCACTGGACATTTCTGCCCCAATCCCCCTCTGACCACAACCCTGCAGGTGGTAGATCTGAGTGAGGCATTCCCAGTGTGTTCCCAGAGAGATGAGGCTGTCTGTTGCCAACACAATAAATTCCAAGAAGAATTAATGAATTAGTACTAATTGGAGAGCTGGGTGAACAGGTATAGTAGTGTTAGGATTGCCATTATTGTGTAATTTAAAAATAATTTCCCAGTAATTGATATTAATGAATGAGTCCATTACACAAGTCATAACTGATCTGGCATCACCTGAAATGGGTAAATGGAGTCAGCCGGAGAGGGAGACCCAGCCTGTGAGGGAGGGAAAACATTGCTGAGCACAAGACAGAGACTGTGCTTATTGATTTCACACTGATGGCACTAATCATGCTACCTCTGAGCCACAGAGGGCATTTATAAAGCTGGGCAAAGAAATAACCCCCAGGCTGGCTCAGTTCTGAGAGCACTGAGCTTTTCCTGACCATTTCTGAGTGATGTCTCTTGCCTGCAGGACCATTGATTCCCTGTACCAGCAACTTGCAGAAGAAAGATTGCTCATCCAAGTCAAGAATGTGAATCTCTCTGACTACATGGGTAAAGTACCCCTTTTAGAGCAAATGTGGTGTATGAGCAAACCTCCAGCCATTCCACCTTCACTAACCACTATTTTCAGTCAGGACTGAGTTCAGGTCACTGCACTTTGAATATCTAAAGCCAGGTATGCAAATCAAGGCTGCTCAGGAGCTTTCACTTCTGCTACTGAAGGCAGGACCTGTTGGCAGAGCTGGTGTTTGACTCCAGGCAGCAACAGCAGCAGCCTTGAAGGGTTGTGGATGTCACAGCCACTTGGAGCTGGAACCACAACACCCTTTAAGGAGCCCTTGCCAGGCAGTGGCAAGACAGTGCCAGTCTAACAGAGTCATAATCCATAATGCAGAATATTTCCCAGAGGGCAGCAAAAATTGTACCTCCAGCTTTTGTTGCCTTTTGTAAAGGCTCAGCCCCTTCCCTGCACCTCCCTGACTGCCCGTGAACTTTGAGCAGTGCTTTGAGGCATATCTGGCCCTTCATGTGAGTAAGATGTGTCTCTGCCTAGTTCTGCATTTCACACTCCTCCTGTCTGGTTTCTGTTACTGCAACTGCAGCCAGACCTGCTTATCTATGCTCTACAGAGAAAAAAAGGGGTGAGAAAAACTCCAAACCCCACATTTGCAGACTTCAGAGGGGTCTAAACCATGCCCACAAACATTTGGTGACACACAGTGAAATCACAGCATCTTAACAGCAAAAAAACCCCAAATTCAGGTATTTCAAAGGCCATGGTTTGAATTTGCAGCTATCCAGAAGCAGAAGTGCTACGGGCTGATAGTACAAGGCCAAGGCAGAAAAGACAAATTCTCTTCTGTCACCCCCAGGTGCCATGTTTATATAAACTCTTAGAAGCACCAGTTCAGCCTGCAGAGCCTCTGCCCATTGCTCTGAAGAGCTGTTAATTCTCTCAATTAAATGTCCCATCCATTTCGTGCTCATTAGAGACCAGCAAGTAAAGGAAGATTTTCATTCTTCCTTTGTTCTCCCAACCTGTCAAGGTCACTTTTGTCCAACAAACATTCCCCCAGCACAAATGCTTTTAAAACAGCACATCTCCAACCATTTTTTGAAATCCAGAAAAACTCTCTTGGAGGCTCCAAGGACACAGTCAAAGCCTGCAGAGAAAGAAGCCTTCATCTGCTCAGCTTTCCATGGCTGGAGCCCAAGGAAGGTCACTTCCAGTTCCTGGGGAAAGGACAAAGAGTGGAACTGTGCTACACAGCCACTAAAGGCACTGAAATGTCCCCCCTCTATGACAAACTGACATCACTGAACTAATTTTCTTGGTGACCTTATCTAAATTAGTCAGAGAATATCCACTGTGATTTATGTGCAGTTGCAATTAAACCCTTTGATGCCTTCTAATTAAATCTGTGAAGATTAATTCCTATCCCGTTCTTTTGATTTCTCCTTAAATAAAAGATAAAACCTGAAATTAATTTTATTCTTCAGAGGGGAGGGGGCAGTTGCACCAGGCCTTCTCTGCCTTTTTGCCCCCAAATTATACCTCCACTTTTGCTCTTAACCATTGCTAATTTGCCTCTGCTCCAGAGGCCTCTTGCCCTCTGCCTTTTTATCTCCAGTAAAACATAATATATTATTATTTTTCAATAATAATCACCATAATGACATGTAATTTATGCTAAAAATAATCGCTGACTGCATCACAACTGGTTTTCCTGCTTGTGGCCCATCCTGCTGTATCTTTGTTCTCCAACATGGCTTGGATATGGGCTTTGACAGGGCAAGCAATGTGATTATAGCTCTGCAACCAGAGCCAAGGCAGGATTAAATCCTTTCAGCTCATGTCGGGGATTTTTAGTTTCCGTTGGGTTGTTTTGTGGAGGTTTTTTTGAACAAAAGGGAGGAAAAAAAAGAAGAGGTGAACTGCAAAGCAGAGGGCCCCACCAAATGAGGTGACACACACAGTGAGGAGCTGAGATGGGACCCAGCCAGGGAAAAGCTTGTTAAACTAGCTTTTCCCCCTTTTTGAAATCCTTCTGAGAGCTCATGGTTCACTGGGATTCTAGCCCTGCAAAATCCCAAATCCAGGAATGCTTTGCCAGCAGCGTGATTTATGGCACTGCTAATGATTCTTCTCCACAAAGTTCCTTTCAAAGGTTACTGGAAACCGTCTGCTCTCTGCTGAACAATTTCCACAGCCTGCTCAGCTCCAATTTCCCTCTGCACTTCACCTTTCTCAGGGCCACATTCCTCCAGAAGATTGCCCAGCTTGAGTCCCTGAGCCTGGCTCTGCTGGGTGTGCGTTCCAGCCCCGCGCTGTGGCAGCTCCTCATTGCCTGAGTGATGCTTTCTGCAGCAACACTGGCACGTTTGCTGAGCTCCTGCTTCCTCCTCACAGGCTACGACGACTGTGTGAGGAGCCTCCTTCGTGAGACAGGGGCCCAGCCCCTGCCCTCCATCCCAGAAGTCAGGCAGCTCGTGGCACTCTATGGAATACTGCCCTTGGGTAAGAGCACACCAGAGAGCAAAACGCTCTGAGGCTTTGCTTCCTGCCAGAAAGTGCATTTTACTGGCTTTGACAGGGTTGATTAGTGGCAATCTGAAGCATTTTGCAGTCTAATTGTTTTTCAATGAAGCCTTCAGAGTGAGGGCTGTGCACTTGAACAGTGCAGAGAGGCAGGCGTCCCCTCCCCAGCCCATCTCTGCTTGCCTGGCAACAGTTTGTGAATGGCAGCACATCAAGGGAAACCACTTGGGAAAGATAATAGCTAAAACAAGCTCCAGTGATCAAAATTAATCAAGTTAAGGGAAGGGCTAAGGTTGCAATTTACCTTTTACAAGCTGGCTAATGTTACTGGTGCTGCACAGTGCAATCGTTGGAGGAATTAGTCTGGATACATTTTGAACATCGCAGAGAACACTTGTAAATGCCCTTGCCGTTTTAATGCTAGGCTTAGCCAATATCTAGCAAGGCTTTGCTGGGTCAGGTTGTTTGCTTTTAATGTAAAATCTACCCCATTTTTCACTTGGCAATGGCATTGTGCCAAACTCCAGTGATTGCAAGAAGTGCCTGTCTCGGGGGCCTGTATCAAAACCTCGTTTGAGCCCCTTTCCACTCCTGATTGGATTTTGCAGCCTCAATACTTCACTTGCATCCTTTTCCATTCCTGAGTGGATCTCAGGGAGATTTTAACTCCTCCAGGTTGTGTCAGTGTCTGCTCATCCCCCTTAGAGGGCAAAATCACCAACATCTGCCTGCCTCCCACCCTGGAACACAGAGCAAACACAGAATTTCTGTTTTCCCCTCCTTCCAAAGTGCTCAGGTTATTCTCTCCTCAGCCTGAATGGGGCTCTTCCCACCTGGGACAGCACCCTCAGCTGGTTTGGGGTAAGGCTGAAGGTCTGACTGCAATCAGCTGAGAGAGTTCAGCAGTTATCCCTGCCTGCACAATGTATTTCACATGTCCCCAGGCTCCTCCAAAGCTGTGTTTTGACACCATCTGATCTAGGGAAATCAAGCCCTGAGACACCCCTTAATCAAGAGAACCCATAAATTTTCTGCCATTTATACAATTGGCAAAAATTCTAGGGAGAGGAGACCCTGGACTACTTAAACAAACAAAAGGTGCTTGGAAGAGCAGTTTGAAAAATGCCTTTGAGTAACAAAAGCTATTACGTGAGCCAAAAAAAAAATAGGTACAGGAATGGTTTCACCTATGGGGTGATCTGTTACAGATGACATTTCACTTAATTGGTCTCCAAACTAGTTCATCATGAGATAATTGTGTATCACAGAAGTGAAAGTTTTTCTCAAAATAGCCACCTGATGGCAAGGAAAGCCCCAGCTTAAATGGCATTAAGAAAATTACAAGCAGCTGAAAGGAGAAAGAATAGTAGAAGCTATACTTCATTTTTAACACAGAGGAGCCTGCTGCTCCCCTCCTAATAAATCTTTGTGCAATAGTAATGGATTGCTGTGGAATGACCAAATATTAATAAAGCCTGGGTGGCTGACAACTTCCTACACCCTGCACTGTGCTGGAATAATGGCATTTGTCTCTGTGCTCAGTTCCCTGCCATTTATTTGGGATGTTAAACCATTAGGACACAGATAACCACCCTGATTGGAATTGTTTTAAATAGCAGCCATCCCCATTAAGCCAGAGGGCTTCTCCAGGCTAAGGCAAAGGCTCCCTCTGCAGCCCATCAGTTCTGGGGCCAGTTTCACTCCCACAATCTGATGGACACCAGGCTGAGAGACCTCTAGATGCAGTGGATGCTCCCAGAGATTTTCAAACACATTTAGACAGCCCCACTATTGACACAGAACATCTTTAGGCATCGAGGCAAAGTGGGCATGGACAAAACATTTGATATTTCCTGCTACTTCCACCTCTGGAGGTTCCCCTGTCCCCAGTTCATGTGGTGGCAGCTGCAGGGAAGACAGTTCCATCCCCACCAACCACCTAAATCTGCCTGTGCTTGTGTTTTCCCAAGGTGAGGCTTTCCCAGGTGATGGATCATATTTGTCACAGCCAGAGTGAATTTACCTGGAGCAGCCATGGAGTGGGAATGCTGAGCAGGCACAGCAACCCTGGCACTCACATTTCCTCTGCTCTCAAAATCATTCTTTTAGCTCACATGGGTTTAAAAGTGAAGTTTCCCCACCAAGAGGTACAAATAAGGGTGGGTGAGTCTTGTTCTAAAGAGAGATGTTAAATCTGCTGGGCTCTCAGCTCAGGTTATACAGAATTGAACTCAAGAGCACTCATGCCATAGGAAGGAAACAATTAATTCATGTTATCAATTATTTATGGTGAATAAAAAAGGAGGAATCACTCCATTACCTTTATGGCAGATTTAAATGAAAGCAATAATAGTGCCTTATGACTTTTTACAGGTTCCCAAACTGTCCATGAGAATGCTCCTCTGGTGAAATCCCTGTTGCTGGCAGGACCTGCAGGTGTTGGAAAGAAAATGTTGGTCCATGCCATCTGCACAGAAGCAGGAGCCAACCTCTTCAGCCTCACTCCTTCCAACACTGGGAAGTATCCAGGCAAGGATGGCCTCATCATGGTGCTTCACATGATTCTCAAGGTGGGCAATTCTCCACAAAGGTGATCCAGTTCTTTTGTGGGACAAACAGAGAATTGCAATTCCTCCATAACAAGGAATACACAGCTTGGGCAAAGCTGCTCAGCCCAATTTGGAGTTCCTTCCTTGCCTTCGAGTGTTCCAGGAGGAATTTCTTTGTGGAAAGGGCTGCCCAGGGAATGGGGAGTCCAAGGAACAGCTGGACATGGCACTCAGTGCTCTGGACTAATTGAGAGGTGGTGATAAGTCAAAGGTTGGACTTGATTTTAGAGGTCTTTTCCAACCAAAATGGGTCTGTGATTCTGTGAAACCACTTGTTGACAGCCAGTGTGTGCAGCTCTGCAGAGGATTTAATGCCCCAGGAGAAATCACTGGGAGCAGCCATATTTTTCACATTAAGATTTATGGGAGCTTTGTGTTACCTTGAATATGAAAAGCAGCACAGATAAAGAAAATTCTGTTCTCTGTTTATGTGCACATCAGCCAGGAATGCTTGCCATGCAGCATTTAATCAAATGCTAGGCTGGGGGTGGTCAGAAATTTCCTCTCTGGGGCTGTTGCTGGACAAGAGCTCTCTCCCCTGTATTGCTCTCTGTTTACCTATCAGCAAGTTCTTCAAAAGAAGGAATCCTGGTTCAGGATTACAGGAACAGAAATGTATGGGAAGTCTGGAAATGAAAGCAGGCGTATGAACTGTGAAGAACACAGCCCAAACCCTCCTCCTAAAAAAAAATAATTAAAAAATAACACTATCCTGGCAAGATTTCTTCCAGATTCTAAGTCCTTAGCATTTCTGCTCTGGATGAGAGCTGGTAAACATTTCCAGACAAATAAAAAAATTAGGAAAAAGCCAAAGGGAATGTTTTTCCAGTGCCAGTGGTCTACTAAAATTGGCTTTGCTGGGGATCTATCAGCTGTATTTTATGGAATCCAGTGTTGGAGCAGGTTTTGTGACAGGTGAGCAAAGCCACCCCTGAGGAGGTGGTGCCAAGGGAGGGGTGGCAGTGCTGTGATCACACACCTGTGATGCTGTGGCACTGGCACTGGGCCTGGCACGATTCAGAGCCATTATCCTTAGCTAGCAGTCCCTCTTCTCTGCACATTTCACCTTTCTGCCCTCCATTTCTCTGCCCTCACCCATGGCAGAGCTCAGCTCTGGCTGCAGGCCAGTCCCTGCCAGAGCACAAGGGCTTGGGGCACAGGAGAAATCAGGGAAGCCTTTGTACTCCTGGACAAGGTTCCAGCTGAAGATAGCAAGGAGGTTTTGTATACTTGCATATAAACAATATGAACAACAAGAGGAGCATGCATAAAATGTATATTTATACACATTAATAAGAATACACACACATCATGTATATTTATACACATTAATAAGAATATACACACACATCATGCCTACAGGTACATTCAAACCCTTAGATTTTTCCACATTAATTAAAAATAACTGGAAACACTTCTCCAGCTCCTTCCTCAACATCGTGGGGAGCAGTCCAAGCTTATTTCTCTCTTGCAAAGGACAGTGACACTTCAGTGAGCCCCTGTGAGTTCCTGGGATGGAGTTGCTCACAATCTCATGGAATTAAGGCTCTCCAGGGCTGTTTTCCCAGTGTGAGGCTTTCCCAGGTAATGGATCATATTTGTCACAGCCCAGGATGAATTTACCTGGAGCAGCCATGGAGACAGAGTGGGAATGTGTTGTTGGTTGGGGTTTATGTAAAAATCACAAACAAGATGGGATTGCTAGGAACATGTCTTGAGTTGTTTTGTTTTTTAGCAGCAGTTTTATTATATGGTTATGACAATGGGAAGATGCTATCAGCTTACATTTTAGGCAGTAGGCTAAGAACTTAATGTTACAACTTCTTTTAAAAGTTTTTTGACTAATCACATAAAGTAAAAGCGTATTAACAGTAGTTTTATCCAATCACTATAAGCACAACTTTCACAGCTTTCCCAAAACCCTCTAATTTTATAAATTCCCACAGGAATGCTGAGCAGGCACAGGAAAGGAGGCGCAGCATCCCTGGCACCCTTGCTTGCCAAAAGGTGACTTGTTCCCACTGCAGCAAACCCTGCTGCTTCAACAGCACAGGGTTGCTCTCTCCTGGGCATTCAATCCTTCCCTGTGAGGGTGGGCAGGCCCAGGCACAGGGTGCCCAGAGCAGCTGTGGCTGCCCCTGGATCCATGGAAGTGTCCAAGGCCAGGTTGGATGGAGCTTGGAGTGTTGTCATTACATTGCAAGAGTTCCATATTGCTAGAATTTTGTACCTCCTTGATGTTTCTTGTAAGCAGCTCCTCTAGGCGCTGACTCTTCCTTGTCCTCACAGTAGCCAAATGACTCCAATTCCCTCTCAACCAACCAATCCACTCTTTTATAACACTCTTATTATTGGCTACAGGCGTGGCCTGTTAAAATCAGGCCCGATCCTAATCTTTAATAATTAACCCAGCTGCAACTCTTTGGGGGGTAAGATTACTTTCTCTAGTACCTTTATTTACTTATGTTCTATCCCCCTACAATCCCAAATCACGTCGGGGTCACCATTTCTTGTCATTACATTGCAAGAGTTCTATTTCTGTACCAGCAAGAATGTAGCAAATATCTTAAAATAATCAATTATTGCCTGTTATTGGGCATTTGTGAGACCACAACTGGACGTTGTGTGCAGTATTGGGCTGCCCTGATAAAACAGGCCTTGACAAGCAGCTCTAGGGGAGAGCAGGAATGTGAGACACATCTGGACAAATCCAGCTGTTTGGGGCTAAAATAAAGCTGGAGGGAGAGGGAGTTTAGCTGCTGTTTTCAGGGTTTTCATGGGATAACAGAGTCAGACTTTGCCCAGATGTGTGCAGATATTGGACAAAAAGAAATGGGCACAAGTAGCAACAAGGAAAAGTGTTTGTGTATTAAGGAGAGAGTTTTATGAGGAACCAGAGGACAAGGAATCCCCTGTATCCTGCAGGAATTTACTGCTACCCAAGCTGAAGAAAACAACACACATTCAAAACAAATTCCTTGACAAGAGAAAGCTGAGCACCGGTAACTGCCCTGCCCAAAAAGTTTATTTTTCATCATGGTACAAAAATGTGGTTATTATAGTGTAAGACCACACTGGACAGTGGCACATGTGGCAGGCAAACCATGGAAGTAGTTGGCATCTTGCAGCTGATATTTTATATTTAATATTCCCAGCTCTCAGTCTTACCTGACCCAGCACAGTCCCCCCCACCTGAGGGTCCTGTATGCAGAGATCACTAAAAATTCCCCAAATCTCCATAACCAGACACTTCTGGGCAGCTTTTTTTTTGGAAACAGCAACTGTTGTCAAGGCAGCTTTGTACTCCAGCTTCCCAGAAGTGCCTTTATGGAGAGTTAGTCAAGCAAAATACAGACCTGGCACTGCAAGTTGTGAGTGAAGGACAGGAAACATGACAGCTCTTTGCCTCTTAAATTCTGATCCACACAACCAGGATTTAGTAAATAAGGATTTATGGTGCTCTGTGAGAAAGGGGAAGTCACCTCACACTTTTGATTACCTGTCTTATGTGCAAACAAAAGAATTTCTGTAATGAAAGGAAACTCTGGAGAGCATAAAATGACCATGAGGAAACTTTCCTTCCATGACTGAAGTGTTGGCTGCTGGCACTTGTTTGGTGGGAGACACCCTAAACAAGTGAATAGGATTGGGGAAAAAATGAAACTTTAATTTGTTTCAGATGCAAAAGCCAAATTCTTTTTTCTCCCCCTCCCCTTCTCAGGGAGGGGACTCAAAGGAGACAGAGCAGCCCTGATCCAAGAGAGGCTTGAGTGGGACCCCAGGCAGGCATTTTAATGTCATCCAGAGGAAATGACTTCTCATACCAGAGCAGAAACAGCAACATTTCAATCTGCCTGTTCAGAGATGTAAGGGAGATGGATATTGAATAGGGAAACTGTTGAAAGAGGCTGCAAACACCAAGCTTGAGCAAATCCTGCCAGGTCAGCTCTGCTCCAGAGCAAAAAGGGGAGGATCTGTCTCCAGCAGAGAAGCACTTCCCAGAAATCCTCCCCAAAACAAAACTCACCCTTGAAGCGTGAAGCAGAATATTCCACATTGAAATCTCATTTATTTCAATAAAATATATTGATATCTTTTATTATAAAGTAAATATTGATATCTTATTTATAAAATAATAATATTGAAACCTTATTTATTTCAATGTAATACCATGTAACAATTTCAATGTAATGAAATATTATTTATTTAATATTTCAATAGTAAATATTATTTATTTCTAATGTGTAATATGACAATATAATAATATGGATAATATTATATATTATACATATTATATGATATTATCTATTATGATAATTCTATATTATACATTGTAATACAATAATAATGTAATAATACATAACAATGTAATGAAATATTATTTATTTAATATTTCAATAGTAAATATTATTTATTTCTAATGTGTAATATAATAATACAATAATATGCATAATATTTCTATATTATGAAATATTATATATTATAATAATTATGTATTATACATTATAATATAATGCAATAATTATGTAATATGTAGCGATTTGATGAAAGAGTATTTCTTTAATATTTCAATATTAATTTTTTAAATTTCAATGTAATATTATACAACAATTTAATGAAATATTATTTATTTGATATTTCAATTATAATTGAAATATTCCATACTGAAATATTTCAGTTAAGCCCCATTTCCGAGCCTGAGCTGCCAGCTTGTGCCAATTGGCTCTCCTATGTCCCCATAAAATCCAGCAAAGATGCAAGGAAGGGCAGGGAAGGAGGCATGGAATCAAAATCAGACCCAGAAAGGAGCAAGGGGAGAGGGGAGAATGCACAACTCAGTGACACAAAAGCCCAGGTGGTTCAGAGGTTTAGCTGCAGGCAATAAAAATGCCAAGCAGGGGGTTAACCACTAGCAGAGGGACACAGCCCCTCCCGGGGTCCATCCCCTCTCCAGGGCACAGAGCGCACCCAAGCTCTTTGTGCCCCAAGCCACACCTGGGGAAACCTCCTCAGAGCAGCTCTGGCCAGGCTGAAAGGCTGGGGGAGAGGTGGCCAGGAGGAAATGCCAGCAGGGGAGCTCTGTGTGTGTGTGTCAGCAGCGCGGTGTGTGCTGTGCAGGGCCACAGACATTCATATTGTCCAGAAATATTTCAGCACCATCAGTGCTGGGGGACTCTTATCAGCCTCTTTGGGACTGCTCTTTAGCAACTCACAGGTGACTGAACAAGTGTTACACCCAAAAAAGGGATGTGATGGAGTTTATTTAGATTAAATGATACAACCTCAGCATTTAGAGGCAACAGGAATTTGAAGTCTGACATTAATTTAATTTTTTCCCACTGATTCATGTTCATAACCACTGCTGTGTTGTCCTTTCAGCCAGACCATTGTTCTGGCAGGTTGAGCAGCTTGCCCTGGTACACTGACAGAATTCAGTGTGTGATTAGCATTTCCATGCCACAAGACTCTCCCACCACAGCTAAAATTTGGGAAGAGTACAGTGAGCCATTCTTCCAGCATCCAAAACAATTCTGCTCTTGGTGCAGCTCAGCCTGCTGGAATTCTTAGATCCTTGAAGTGTTAAGTATCAACAGTGCTCAAATATGCAATTATTTCTGTGAGAAAGCAGCTTGAACTTGTGTCACCCTAAGGTTAAAAATTAAATTTATCCTGCTGCAAGTCATTTTCTGCCTCACAAACCAGAATACAGTGACATCATCACTGTAGCACAGGAATATTTACCTGGTGATGCTCCCACTGACAAGGTCTAATCACAGCTTTCAGTGCGGCATTTCTGGGTGTATAAACTACAGAGCACTAAGTTTTCAGCAATAACTTGAGCTTCCAAAAATTCTTGGGCCTTAAAAAAAAAAATTCCATCAAATCCTTCAAGTTTGGAGGAGCCTCATGCAACATGTGCTGGGCAAGAATCAAATTCCTGCATTTTCAAGTGTAACAATTTAACAGTTAAACTCTGGCTTCCAGGTTTGAAAAGTTGAACCCAAGGCTTTCAAAAGTGCTGTTTGATCTTTCGTGACTCTTGACAGCAGGATGAGAGGGATTTTTATTTTTTTTTTCCCCCATAATGATTTTCTCAAAAAGCAAATCTCACTCAGTGTGGGATTAGAAGGGTTAAGGGGCCATCTGCTGGCAGCTCCAACAAATTGTGGAATTGCAGCAAAGCTAATAAAATTTCAATTACAAATTAATTATGTACAGTGCATTTAATTATCCATGGATTCAAACTGTCCGTGGATAATTCAAATGGAGCATTTCACAGGGGGATATACAGGCAGCTACAGATCTGCCAACAATTTAAATTAGATGCCAGTGGATTCTGGGGGTCTCATCTGGATTTCCAAGAAGAGCAGCCAGGCTCAAACACAGTGTGTTGAATTGGGTTGTATGAATGTCTATTAACACCTGAAAAATCATGGAATGGTTTGGTTGGAAGGGATTTAAAGCTCATCCAGTGCCACCCTGCCATGGCAGGGACACCTCCCACTCTCCCAGGGTGCTCCAAGCCCCAATGTCCAACCTGACCTTGGACACTTCCAGGATGGAACATCCACAGCTTTTCTGAGCAATAAATAAATTCAGGCCATTTTCTACATTTAGCTCTTTGCCTCAAAACAGAAAACACGGGAATTTCTCTCTTTAGGGGCCAAAACTGAAGTTATTCATTCTATTTCCACTTAGTGTGGAAACAAAGGGGGCAAAGAAGATGAAAGGTGTGACCACAGTGAGCGTTGTCCTGTAAAAATGAAGGTATGATCTGGTTTCAGACCTCAGGCTGCATTTCAGGGGGGCTGCTCAGCACAGAAGCCACCTCCAAGCCAGACAAGGAATATCTGCCCCTCCCAGCCTGTGGTAACCCCACCAGAAGGACAAAGAGAGACACCAGCAGTGTCCAACCTCTGCCAACAGCTTTTGTAGCCTCTGTAACCTTCCCCCACCCTTATTTCCCACTGCAGCAGCAGGCACTGAACAGGCTCCCCAGGGATGTGAAATCTTTTCTAATAAGTTGGTTTTAGTTTTTTCCATCTTCACTATTAACACTGAATATTTGAGTTCTTGCCATCCACCAAAGGAAAAAGCTCAGGAAGGACATTGACCTGTTAGAGTGAGCCCAGAGGAGGCCACCAATCTGATCAGAGGGATGGAGCACCTCTCCTACAAGGAGCACCTTCTCCTAGAGAAGAGAAGGTTTTGGGGTCACCTTAGAGCCCCTCCTGATGCCTTGTGAAGGCTGACCTAGAACAGAGACTAGACAGCTAAAGAATAAAGCAGGGATTTATTAAAAGGCCTCAATGGATCCATCTTGGGCAGCACAAGAGCTCAGCCAGGGCTGCACCCAATATGAACCAAAATGGTCATGAGGTCACAGGTTCTCTCATGTTTATCAGTTCTGCTCCATTTGCATATTGGAGTTCATTGTCCAATTCCATCTTTAGCCCATGCAGTCCCATCCTTCTTGTTTTTCTCTCTTCAGCCCACATTGTTTATGGGCTCTTGGGCCTGAGATTTGGATCATTTGTCCTTGGTCCCCAGCTGGAGAAGGAATTGTTTTGTCTCCCTGCTCTGTGCAGAGAGCTCACCATCCCCTAATGTGAAGCCCAGACCCACACACTAAAGCAGCACAGAATCTGAAAAATATAAAAGCTCAAACCTGAGGCATCACTTCCAGTGCCTGAAAGGACTAAGAGAAAGATGGAGAAAGGCTATTTACAAGGGCCTGCAGGGACAGGACAAGGGGGAATGGGTTTAAACTGACAGAGAGTGGGTTTAGATGGGATATTGGGAAGGAATTCCTCCCTGGGAGGATGGGCAGGCCCTGGCACAGGGTGCCCAGAGAAGCTGTGGCTGTTCCTGGATCCCTGGAAGTGTCCAAGGCCAGGTTGGATGGGGCTTGGAGCAGCCTGGGCTAGTGCCAAAGGGGTGGGATGGGATGAGCTTTAAGGTCCCTTCCAGCCCCAACCATTCCAGGATTCTACAATCCAACTGGACTTGGAGGTATCACCTGACATATTCTAGGACTGACCAGCTGCCACCCATCAAAGGGTCACACACTGAAGGTGGCATTGCTCCCACTTCACCCCATCAGCAGCACAGCACACAAAGTGACCAGCCCTTGTTTCCTGTGCTCTTCCCCCATCCCCAGCCCACCCCTCCTGCGCTCCCACACTCACTCTTTGAAACACAGCCACAAAAATCAGCTGCAGTGCTGCTCACAACTTCATTCCTCCTGCCTGGCTGCCAATCAGCCAGCAGCCTGTGATGTACACAGCCCCTGGGTTTTGTCAGCTGCCTTCCTGGAAGCAGCAGCTTCAACTAGGGGGAATTAAAGGAAAAAAATAATAAAAAAAGAAAAAGGCAGCATAGAAGGAAGCTGTGCCTGTCTCTCTCTCTCTCGTTACCGCTGACTCCTCAAGCCGTCACTTTTTGTTGCTGAGCAAACTCTGAGAGCCACTGGAAAGTGATTAAAATTTGGCAGCAGAGTGTCTAAACCTCTGGAATGGCTCAACCTCTGGCGTTTCTATAGCAATGGGGAAGAGTGCAGGATGTGGAAAAAGCCTGTAGCATTGCTGCCATCCTGCTGTGAACCAGGGGTATCGTGCCTCCGACTTTGGAGCAGGAAAAAACCAGTTTTGGACAATGACCCCCCCCCTCCTTCCTTCAAATTTAGTTCTTGGGCTCGCTGCAAATTAAATGTTTCAGCCAGAAGATTGACAAAGTGTTTTGCTTAATGATGAGTGCCCTCCCTCTCATGCAGCAGCCATGCCTTGCATGTGTCCTCATCCAGAAAAGCAGGGTGGGATCCCAGCCTCAGCCTAAAGCTGTGCTTGGACCATGATTTTCCATTGAACGCCAAATCCTTTTGCAGGAACACAATGAATTTGTGCTGAGAAATTAAAGATAAGCATAGCAGACAAAATGATCCAGTCTGGAGTAGGCTCTTAATGCTCCATTCCTAACTAGAAGGAGTTGGATTTGCCAAGCACTGCTGAACATTCCCAGGGATAAAAAAGAAGCCAGGCTAATTGAGCTGCTGAAATCTGGATACAAAAGCACAGTGACAGGCTCCCAGGTATGCAATTGCAGCTGTTTTAATCAACTCCTTGCCTTTTCTCCCCCATTTTCTCCTAGGTGGGCAAGGAATTGCAGCCTTCAGTGGTGTGGATTGGAGACACTGAGAGAATATATTCCAAAGGGGCAACGAAGGGAGAAGAAGAGGTGAATTCTTCTTTATTTCAGTGCAGATAATTTCTCCTGTTGCACTACAGCCCACACAAAGCACATACCACTATGAGCAGACCTGCCAAAGCTTGCTTGATAATAGCTTGTCTCACTAACTTTTTTTTTTTTTTAGCTTTTAAGAGAGTCTTGTGACTTCTTAAGAGCCCCCAAGAGGTCACATTTCTCTCTTCCACCTATCCTTGCTTTATTTAAAAATAGTCCAGTCACTGCTCATCAGTGCACTGGAAAGTAAAAGGGAATAATGGAGAATTTCAAAATATGAGGCAAGAAGCTAAAAGTTGAGATGAGCTTAAATTGTTCAGCTCTATTAATTTGAGAAATTGGATGGAGCCAAAGTGAACAATAAAGTAACAAGGATAGATTTCCACTGCAAAAACAATGAGGCTGTGTTAAACAGTTACAATTACAGATTATTTTCTTTGGGTTCCCAGGAGTCCTAATGCCACTGCATCCATTCCTTCCTCTCCTGTGTGGCTTTCCCATTGGAAAGAAAACTAAAATTCTGCCCCATATTCACAGCAACACCACCACCCCAGTTCCTGTTGCCTGCAAAATATTTTGCTTTTAGAGCTTTATGTGAAAAATTAAACCATTTTTTCTTAGAGTGTCTGTGGGGTGGTCACAAGCCTGTATTTTGGAAAGGCAACAGGAGGCAACCCAACCTTGGCTGGGGCTGTTCCTTCTGCCTGGGCCGGGTGAGGTGATGGCTGTGCAGGGATCCTTAGAGGTGACGCCTCAGGTTTGAGCTTTTCTATTTTTCAGATTCTGTGCTGCTTTAGTGTGTGGGTCTGGGTTTCTGTTAAAGGATGGCGAGCTCCCTTCACACCAGCTGGGGACCAAGGACAACTGATCCAAATCTCAGGCCCAAGAGCACAAACAACATGGGCTGGAGAGAGAAAAACAAGAAGGATGGGACTTCATGGGCTAAAGCTGTAATTGGACAATGAACTCCAATATGCAAGTGGAGCAGAACTTAGAAAAGTGAGAGACCCTGTGACCAGTTGTCCATTTTGTGACCATTTTGGGTCCATCTTGGGTGTAGCCCTGGCTGGGCTCTTGTGCTGCCCAAGGTGGATCCATTGAGGCCTTTTAATAAATTCCTACTTTATTCTTTATCTCTCTCCAGCCTCTGTTCTGGGTCAGCCTCTCAAGGCATCAGAGGGACCCTTAGTGATCCCCACAGCGAGAAGGAACCTTTCTTTTGGGCTCAAACCCTGACAGTAAATGCAGATGGGGATTAAAATTAAGATTAGGGGCCCAAAATGGCCTGGATTACTCATGATCCTTGCTTGCTTTGCCATCTGTGTGGAAAATTTTCTTGTCCTGCCCACTTCAGAGCCCAGGGTGTCCCCTCTGGCCCTTGTACCCATCCCAAGACCTTCCCTTGGTGGGACTCTGTTGGCTCCAGGCTTGGAATCCCAGAATTTAATCCTTGGAATTGTGAACATCCCAAACTGTTCACAGCACATCCAACACTTAGAGGAGAGAGCATGAACCTGGAAGGACAGGCAGAGGTCCCTTGGGAGTGCTGGAATTTTGGAGAATGGTTTGGGTTGAAAGGGACCTTAAAAGTCACCTGGTTCCACCTCCTGCAGGGCAGGGACATCTTCCACCAGACCAGGCCCATCCTAAAAATGAGCTAAGCTCAGCCTTCAGAAGTCAAAGCAAGTATCAGTCATGCTATGCATGGCCATGAGAATAAAAGGAATGACCCACCAGATGTATTGTGTTAAGACAAGCTTATTTAGGGGGAAAAAAAAGTGCTACTCTACCCCAAAACTTGTGGGAAAGCTTATTGATTAACACTAATGACACCACAACTTCTCCAGCCAATATTCACTTGAACATTATCAAATATAAATGATATTTCTATTTTATATAAAAGGTTCTCAAATAAAAGGTTCTGCTCAGTGCTCCTCTGTTCTGTAAGCAGCAGTTAAATATGTGTTACAAAGTCAAGCAGTAAATTATGGCAAAGAAATGAACCCTGAGCTCCCAGAACCTTTGTTCTCAGAGCCTCAGCAAAGTTAGAAAGCACTGCAAAAAATAGGGAGTGTATTTTTCACACTTAGAAGTCAGAAAATCATAACCTCCAAAAGCTGGGAGGATTCCAAACCAGGTTACAATTTTCCACCTGTTGAGGTTCACCAGGTGTGCAGGTCCCTGCAATATTTCTCCTTGAGCTGGAAATAAGGATTTCCTTCTTTAAATTAATTGTTTCCTGCCTGCCTTTGAATAACCAGACCATAAATTCAGTAGTGAAAGGCACTGGCACAAACCCACAAAACCAGAAGCAGAAATCAAGTGTTAACCTGAATCTGAAGAGGCAGAATCTTCCTACTTGTGTTGATATCTCACCAGCTCATACCAAATACAACCAGAGCATTAAAAAAACCCCAAAATCCTGTTGCAGGCAGCAGGTCCAGCTCCAGCTCATTAACTCTGAGCTGTCAGCATCCTTAACAACTCTTTCCTTCTCCTGTTTCCACGTGCTGCAGGTGAACTTCAAACGCCTGGCCAGGCTCCTGCCCCAGTTCCTGAGGGCTCTGAAACCCAAGGACAGGGTTCTGCTTGTGGGCACCACCAGGAGACCCTTTGATGCCAATCCGGGACCTTTCTGCAAAGTCTACCAGAAAATCATTCTCGTCCCAAAGCCTGACTACCTGACAAGATTTGGCAAGTATTTCAGTCATCCTCGGGGTTAATCCTACTGTTTCAAATTCCTGCTTGTTGCCTGGTCATCCTCAGAACTGCCCTTCAGCTCAAGTCATGCCCCTGGTGTGTCTCAAGTCCTGGAAATGTAGGTTAAATCAATACAGGCTACTCCAAAGGCCAAATAATAAAAGTGGAAGCTGGGAAAAGAGTTTAAAATACTCTTCACCACCAATTCACATTTTTCCATGAGTTCAGTGTGCACCAAGCTGAGCTGGTTTCCCCCCCCCATTTCAGCACACATTTTATATTTTAATTAATTTTTAACATATTTTTTCTGTATTTCTGGTTCCAGTTTGCAGATCTGAATTTCCAGTCTCCATACTCTGAACAACACAATTTCTCAGCCTCTCCAAAACCAAACCATGTCAGGAGGACTAAATTTTCTCTCTCACAAACTCCACTTCTTGTGCTTACAGATCACGAGAGAAATTGTACAGGCATCCAGGATTTTGCATGTCTGGTCTAGCAAATGTTTACAGTGACAGACCCTCCCAAATTCTGACAAAATCATTGAGTATTCCATGTATTGAGATCAAAGCTTGTACGGAAAACGGGGTTCTTTTCTAATAAAAACAAACCTCCAATGTTTTGAGGTTTTAAGCACCCTGAAATCTGCAACAAACAGCAACAAAAGAAAACCCATTTGGCTCAGGGACCTTGCCACACAGGCACTCTTTGCCCTGTCCAGTGTCACCTTGTTACAAAACTCAGACAAACACATTGTGCAGTCCGGTTTCATCCTGCATCCCTCAGGGGCAGCCCAGGTACCCAGGTGATGCACATCTGGGTGAGCCCAGGACAGAGTTGGGCTGCCCAGCATATTGCAAACCTCTCCCAGGTTCCATCATTTTCCTGCTGTGGATGGGAAATGGTCACCAAGCAAGGGAACAAGTGTTTCATGTTGGGTGACGGCTCTGAGGAATTGCTGAGAGATAAGGAGATACAAGTAAAACCCAGAGAAAGGAGGTGACAACAGCTGAATTTAGCTGTGCTCACTTCTGGGGGTTGAACTGTCACATTCTGGGACTCTCACCACTAAACTGGAGTCCAAAAAAATGGCCAGCTCAAGGGATTTCAACTGCACACTTCAGAATGCCCAAAAAAGTTAAATCGTGGCATTTTAAAGCAGAATAAACTTGTAGCTTTAATTCTTTGATGTTGCCCCATTTCAGACAGTGCCTGGCTTATTCTTCAGCCCCAACCTTCCCTGAAGTTCTATGGAAATAGGATCTTCAGCTCCCAATGCTGTCAGTTTTCAGTGCCTGACACCCCCTTTGAGAAGGAAAGAAACTTGTTTTGACAGAAAAATAATGACATAACAAATACTTGTAACACACAGTGCACAGCTACCTGTGTGCTGCAGCCCTCCCTCTGGTTACAGAGCAGAGTATTCCAATCTGTGCTCAGTGGGAGCAGTAAATATACAATGGAAATCATTAAACTGGAAGATTCACAATCCCATACTGATTTCTTGCCATTAGTCACCCAGCAAGGCAGTGCCTTGTGTTACACACCTGCACCAGGAGCTGCAGCACACAATATCTGCCTGTGTGCATCAATTCCCCTTTTATGAATTAGTGATTCAGCCAATATTTATTGAGCCCAAGCACGAGTCAAGTGGGAGACCACAAATTGCTGGAGTGAGAAATGCAGAGCAGAGCTGTCAATAGTTATGGGCTCCAGTCCATGGAATTGATGTCCAGGGGAGAACAAGGCAGCTTTTCCAGCAGCACCAGCCTCCACCCAACATCTTCATGCTACATCTGAGCATTCAGGCACAGCAGACTCAAAATGTCTCGTTCAAGAAACTTTTTAACCTCTTATCCATAATCCTCCTAATCTTTTCCAAATATTTCTGTGTAATGCTTTAAAGCAAAGCCTGAGGAGGCCACATCAAAGTTCTCCTAAATTTCTCTGAAATACAGCTTTACTTAACATAAAACAAAGCAAAAAATTGGTATTATTCCTATTCTTTGGGAGCAAAATCTCAGCCGCTTCACAACCCCAAAGAAATCAATCAGGTCACAGAAGTTCACAGCTAAAAGATACAACCAAGTTCACCTTTCAAGTAACCAGCAAAACCCCAATCACAGAAAATTTGCACCTTTAAACATGTGCCTGATAGCTGGAAGCCTTTGGGACATGGAGCCCCTCAGCTCAGCAGGAATAAGCTGTGATGAGGGTCAGAGAAATAAAAACAGGCTGGTGGTAAAGGTATTTAACTCTGCACATCCAGATGGGAGCACTGCACAGGTTCTGTGTGCACACACAAGTGGTTCTTTCCATTCTTACACACACACCCACCCCACTCTGTGTGCCCTTAATGACTTGCTGAGAAGCACTGACTGGTGGCTACAAATTATCACTAAGGGTTTAAAAGCACAAAACCTGCAAATCTGAAAAGAGAGCACACCAAAAAAAAAAAAAAACTTGAATTTTGGCTTTCCTGATCGATAGTCCTTATTTTCTTGTTCCAGTATCAAAATAAATAATAATAAAATATTATTATATTTGAGTTGGAAATAAGGACTTGTTCTGGAAATAAGGATTTCTTCCAGAAATAGGTATTTCCTTCTTTAAATTAATTGTTTCCTGCCTACCTTTGAATAACTAGATCATAAATTCAGTAGTGAAAGGCATTGGCACAAACCAAAAATTCTCAGTAAGGGTTTAAAAGCACACATGCCGAAAGGCCCCTATGCTGCAAATCTGAAGGGGAAACAGAGCACACACAAAAAAAAAAGTGAATTTTGGCTTTCCTGATCAACAGTCCTTATTTTCTTGTTCCAGTATCAAAATAAATAATTATAAAATATCTTTCTCCTTCTTTCCTTGAATTTCTGTCTTTGCATTGTCTCTTTTGCATGTCCTGGTGCTCAGCCCTGTGGAAGCACTACATCCTGCAGTGTGGTGGGGTCCTCACCAAGCTGCTGAACCTCAACTGCCTGGCCCAGGTGTCAGATGGCTTCACCCAGGGCCACGTTGTGGACGTGGTGCACACTGTGCTGACTGAGCTGAGGCTGCTGCAGA